>NC_044601.1:40830375-41130375 GCF_901933205.1 Camarhynchus parvulus
TAATATTCCAGCCAATAACTTCTTCAGATAACAAACACATATGTGCAAGAGATTTTTCTCTGACACTATCATTCTTGAGTTCTGGTTTCACGATGGTTTCCATAGCAACAGAGTGATGTTTTTATAAACACTACATCATTGCTTCTGCTACGAGTAGAAGCAGCAAAGATGTGAATCCATACCTGTTTTTCAAAGAAATATAACGCGAAGAGAAGGATGATATAAACCCTCAGTATTCAGATTAATTTATTCTATCTGGCTTGCTGATGTCCCAGTGTCAAAACCTTTTAAACTGATAATTAAAAGACTTTGTTGATCTGATAGAAGGGGAACTAACTCTCTTTTGTATCACTTGAATATGGATATGAAATCATGCTTCAGTTGTTAGAAAATATGTAAAATGGTGGTATTGGATGTATGATTGAGACCAAATAACACATTTCTCACTCAAGAGGGTGAAAGTGCAGCTGCTGCAGAAATACAAATCAGGATATATTTCTGAAGAGAAACTTCCTTTTTTTTTTTTTTTTATTTAGCAAGGACTACTTTGGTTACTCTGCACGCTTTATCTCTAGTTATGTCTGAACATCTCTGGCAGGGGCTATTTTTTTACTACCTTTAGTTCCACTCAAAGGTAAAGGAGTTATGCCACCTCTTCACTAGCCCTGAACTATGTGTTACTTGTAAACTGTGTGTTAACAACTTTACTGTTTTAAATTGCCTCTCCTGGGAACATGCTTATGAGAAGGTAAAGAACTTTGTACAACACACTCTGATAGAAGTCATGAAACAATCTTTTCAAAATTTGAGTCCTTTGACCTTAATTTTTTTATATTTCAAATTTAGGATCCCATAATCAAAGTATTTCTTCAGTTAGGACTGGCTTGTATGCAAACTGATGAATATGTGTGCTGCCAAGACAGTATTCAAGGCTTACTAAGTTTAAAACTTAGTGCATATTCTGTAGGATACAGTTTGCAATATATTTTGTAGTCCAAGTTTTATAATTTGGTGAACATAGACCATTACAAAATTTTATTACTTAGCCGGAAGACATCACTTATAATGTATGACAATAGAATGACAAGATTGTTTAAACAGTCATCAAGTATAATACTAATACTAATGCTACTACTACTACAAATAATAATATTTTTATGTTCTTTCAATTAGGCTCTAATTACTGTCACTTTTACAGTAATAATAACAGCCCAATTATTAGATTGTTTGCCTTCGATATAAGACCCCTTTTTTCAAAATGCCCTTAAAAGAGAAGCTCCACCTTCCAAATACAGCTGTAATGTCAAGTGGAAGCATTCTTTTGTGGAAACAATGCTTCTGCACAAAAAGACTCCCAAGCCAGCAAACACATCAACTGATTCCAAATCCCTGGGGTTCAGAATGAAACAAAAAGAGAACCATCATTTGCATAATTTTAAGTAAGAATTTCAGTTTCTTCTCTCAATATCTTTCCTAGATCTCATCTAGAGACTTGCTATAGACAGAAGGAATCCTTGAACTCACATACTGTCCTCAAAAGTTGTGATTACTGCAATATGATGAAGTGTGGCCCATGCTTATTTCCCAAGCAATTTTTTAACTTCTTGATCCCTGCTCATTGACCACCAAGATGTCAGAGATGTATTCTCAAAGGAGAAACTACCAGACAAGAGATTTCCTCTGAAACTACAAATATTATGCTAAATGAAAATGACATGTTTGCCATCCATGTTTTTATGATTTCCTTATGCCTGTAATGATTCATGCAACTTGATTCTCAGCATATTTTTAGTTCCCTATGCTGCTTCTTTACCTTTCTTCTGCTCTTTGAGGTGGGATCAAGTCACAAGGAAGAGGGATAAAGAGGCCTCTTGTATTTAGAAAGCAGGAATACATTTAGATGTCTGGCATAAGAAAGAAAAGGAGGGAGAAAATTAATTGGAAACAAATCAGAAGATAAATGGTTATCCAGAATTTTGTGGAAATTACAAGGGAAAAGTAAGCCTGACAAAAGGACAAGTCATATAGACCGCATTCACACCATATTCTTACTTTTGTTATGTTAAATTTGTTGTTCTCTGCAAGACTATGATTTCTTCAGTATTAGTATGTGACCTGTGCAATCCTAAATATGATACAAAACAAAGAGCAGAACCACATTTTGATGGAATCAGTTGATAAGAGTGTTTGTTGAGAACAAAGAATGTAAAGTTTACACTATCTGCAGAGAATGACACTATCTGCAGAACAATGATACTCTAAACAAAGTTAGTATAATATTTGAGTGCAAGTGTTAATTTCAGTTCTTTTCATAGAAAATCTGAACTGGCAGAGCAAGTTTCCACCAAAACTTAATTGTGGACCAGGTGAGAGTTTTGTTCTTCTTCTGGACACCTAAAATCAGAAAGACTGTCGCTGAACTTAGTCCCTAATATAAATGCTGAAAAGAAAGAAATTTTACAAGAAGTAGTGTTTAGTCCACTTATTTCCTAAAATGCTAATATTTAAGATAGTATCTTCATTCATGAATCACAAACAAAATAATTTTTATGCCAGATACACAAAATGGTACTCCAAAGGGCAGCAAGACATTCATAAATCAAGAAATTTTTGGGTTTATTTTCTGAAGAAGTAGACTGCTTCAGTTTGATTGAAATCTCTTCATATACTTCCATTCTTCCATGAATACAGCTACACACAGAAGAAAATATTAAAGTACTTAAGGTGCTTCACACTGTAAAATTAGCTGCAGTCTGCCAATTTCTGTTAAGTGCCTCTGCAGCACCTGTTGTTCTTGAAATTAGCAACAGCTACGTTGACCCCAGTTTATGTGCAGTGTGTGGTGGAGTCATACTTCATGTAGTCTGAGAAGAAAGATGTGGAAAAACAACATATTTTTTATGTGTAAGATAATTGTTCTATGAAAAGAAATAAAATTGCATGCCATTTAACTAGGCAAGAAGACAAAATAAGTTGTTGCAGTGATTTTGTGGTGAAAAAGAAATTTTAAGTATGACTGCTATTAAATAAAGTGTATGGGTGAGTAGCTTATGTAGCAAATATTTTTCTGATGATCCCACAGAACTTTTCAATTCTATTGTAAAGGGTACCTTCGCACATGGCATTTGCTGTAAAATTATCATGGTTCTTATCCAATTTAGAAGTCCCATTAAAACCACAACATCACTCATGCCCTCCTCACCCTCCAACTGGAAGGACAAGATGACAGGTTGAGATAAGAACAATTTCATGAAAACAGCAATTAGCTAAGAGGACAAACAATATAGCAACAATATTAGGAACCAAAGGGATAAGATAAAGAAACAGTTGACTCATAATAGCCATGAGAAACAAATACTGATTGTCTTTCCTCCACCACATTTTTTCAAACCTAAAGAACTCCTTCTCCTCAGAAAAGAAAGACCTCCTTTTCACCACTCCTTTCACTGACGTGAGGTGGTATTAAATAATATCAGGTTCCTGGCCACAGCCCCTGCCTGGGTTACCGGAAAAAAATTAGCTCTGTATTGGCCAGAAACGGGACGTTATTCATCCTTTATTCTAAACCATCTACCTTATGCCCAGACTCTACACCTTCCAAATGCACACATATATAGAGATAGATATAGATATATCAATAGGTGTATTGATATAGATATGATATAGATACAGATATATAGATAGATTAGATATGGATATAGATATATATAGATTTATAGATATAGACAAGAACAGATATAATTTCCATGTTTGGTGGCAATCCCTTCAAGAGGTCCCTTGAAATCATTAAACCCATGACTGTGGGTTCTATCCATCCTAGATGTTTTCCAGGGCTTGTTTGCTGTTGGGTGGTTGAGAGCTGCATCAGGCAGCTCTCCCGCCAGGTATACCTGCAGCAGTCCATCCTCATTGTCCACAGAAGTTATGGCATGCAGTGGCAGTGTCATTCAGTAACAAATAACATACAATTCAACATTGAAGACTGCTCTCACACAAAAATCCAATCCTTTTGTGGTAGGTGCTTTGTTTCCCCATCGCTCTGCATTAGTCACCAAGTGCACCCAGGTCCTTGAGCACAGAGGATCATACAGATGGGTTTGCCTTTGCTTGAGGCAGGACTAATCCAACTGTCTTCCCTAAAACATTACTCATATGCACCACAGGGACTTTATCCCCTTCTACAGTACATGGAAGTTTTGATTAGGGGCCAGCTTGATGAGTAGCTGCTATAGTGTTAAGTAACCAGGTGGCCTTAGCTAAATTAAATCTAACGTTTGAACGTCCTGCTGCACATTGCTTTCAATGTGGTATATACTGAGAGAATATCACTTTTCACTTCCTGTCAGTTGATTAAATGGTGGGGCCTCCTCAATACCCCCCTCCTCAAACTCCCCCCTGTGTTTCCTTCTTGATGGCTGGGGGAGACAAGGCTGGTGTTTTATTGACCACATCCATTGGAGTCTGACAATATCCATTCTGCCATTTTACTCTTAAAACCTGGGTTTCCTGGGCAGGTCTCTTACACTTACTTTAATGACAAAGCTGGCCTTTAGGAGGATTTGGATTATCTTCCCCCCCCCTTTCTCAAAACCTTTCTCTGTCGTGTTCCTGCACGCAATGATGGCATCAATGTACTGCAAGTGTTCTGAAGCCTCACTATTGGAATAATTACCAATGCAGCCAGAATGGGACATGCCTGGGCTTGTCTGGCCCCTACTACTTGACCAAAAGGCAGCAACTGTGGTGATTTCATCTCAAAGACACCTTTGGCTGGCTGGATGCTGCAGCTGGGCGCATGGAGGCAAGTCCAGACTTGCAACACCTCAGGTTTACCTTGGTGGAGAAGTTTTAAGGCGAGCTGAAGGAAAAGGAGTTGGTTCTGCTGGAGGGTTTCAAGCCAGAGCTTTATTCCTGGCCCACAGGCCTCTGAATCCTGTAACAGCTCCAACAGAACCTCTTGAACCGTGTGGTTGCTGTTCCTTTTAACCCTGGGGAGAGGGGGAGGGAAGGGGCACAGGGGGCCACCAGCCAGGCACAGGGGGGAAGTCTTAAGGGACAAATGACACCTGGATGGCCCAATGTCCTCCAGGGGTAGAGGCATCTCCAGAATTCTGCCAATCACTCAACGCCCTTCTGGATTGCCAGGATTGACAGACAGTGCTCAGCAGGGGTCAGGGTGTGTAAAGGAGACGTGGCTGACATGCCTGGGGAAGAAATTTTCAGGGAGAAACCTGAGGTATCTGAGGCAAACCATGACATCACACCGCAACACCTTACCCTTCTTCCATGCAGTCTGGATGAGCCATGGCAAAGAGTGAGTTGTATTTCCATTGTATGGCTTTTCAGTATAATTTTAATATGGCAAAACCAAGCTACAGTGTTGTCATTACTTATATCCAGGGATGCTGTCTGAGTTAATTTAGTTAAAAAATATGTGATACAATAGCTGAAGTGAGACAGTCCTCTAGAAGTGAAACCTGTTTAATGAAGCACTAGTGAAAGAGAAATACTGACATTCTGTGAGTCACAAATCCAGACTTAGTTCTTCTATAGTCATTGTGCCACATGTTCTGTTCCCCTGTTTTTGTTATTTGATAGGGGGTGGGGCAGGCATATGGAAAGAGAATAAGAAGAAGAAGAGACCATGGGACTGTTGCTAATGAGGTGTGAATGATATCAACCTGTTACAATATATTTTGCCAGGAAAGAATCCTCAAGAGACAAGAAAAGTGAATAAATTCTGGAATCCCTGAACAGATCTGTGTTGCCGTGAAGTCAGAATTTCTCCAAGAGTAAAAAGTCAGTCTGAAGTCTGACCCCTTGCACTCCTCTGTAATAAAATCAACGCTGTCCTTCTGAAATTGCTCCTTTTCATCCTTGCTTCAGCCCCTCCTTTCTTCTTTTCAGTTCCTTACCTTTCTTAGACTGAATACTGTTCTAGTATTAGACTCTACCTTAAACAAAAAGAAATAAAAGTTCAACATAACACCCAAGTCTAGTAAAACTAAAAGAAAACAGTGTTTCAAAATTTGTTTCAAGACTGGGACTTGTGTGCCGGTTTGTGGGGTTTTGAACTCATGAGCATAAGAACTGTGAAATTTGTGGGGAAATTTCTCAAAGAAAGTTTTGGCAGCATAAAGTCACCATAGTGGCTGAGTTTGAGTGTTGGGTAGTCCCTCATGCTTTTCCACCACTTCTGTTTGCCTTTGCTGGGACATTATTCCTGACTTTGCTTGGAGAGAAAAGGAAGAGAAAATAGGGTAGCTAAGAAAGACACACCACAGAGCGAATGTGAAATGCAAAGCCCTCATGGAGGCCGGAGTGCAGCCAGAGGCTGGAGATGGGTGCATGGGGGAGTGTATTTGTGTCTGTCTGTCTGTCTCTAATGGGTGTCTGCAACCATTAGTGTTTAGTAGCTGTGTAGAACCAAGGAGATGGCTGCTCTGCTGAAAAAAGTGGATGGCATGAATGTAAAAATTGTATTAATTGCTTCTAGAGGACACGTAAGCAGAAAATGTTTGGGAAAGTATAAATGGGGAAAGCATTGTAGTAAAAAATTACTTTATCATCAAGATTTGGGTTTTTTAATAATTTGTGGACATAGCATAGAATATTGAGCTCACTGAAACAAACCTCCAACCACTATGGCTGAATTAAAATTGCTTGACTGTATCTTTCTGACTGAATCCAATGCATTGACAAGAATAGTTGTGGATTTCAGTGTGTAATTCAAGTAGAGGCTTAAACCCCAGCTGCTTTCATCCAGTCTTTGTGCTGAAAACCACATAATTTACTGACATATAAAATATTTACAATCAGTTACTATTTTAAACAGTTTAAAATTTGTTTGGTTTTTATGTGTTTTTGTCTGTTTGTTTGTTTGTTTGATTGGGTTGGTTGGACAGGTTTTTTGCTAATGGGAGAAAGGAAATTTTTGTAAAAGTTTATTAAATTAATGAAATAATTAATTCATAAACTAAGCCCACCAACTTTTTTCATTAGAGTTTTCATCATAATGCTTGACATCTCCTTTATCAGCATTCAAAAAGTGACTTCTAGAAACTTTCCATATATCTAGGAGCCCTCTGACTCTTTGGGACATCCTAGTTGCTTAAACATTCCTGTATGGATCTTGACTTAAGTCAACTAAAATACATAGCTTTTTCTCCATAGCTGTCTGCCCTTTCCCAAACCATCTGCCCTTAGACCTGAACAAAATAAATGTGGCTGTTGAGAGCTCAACTACAGTTTGCACCCTGAGATAGAAACAACCAAAGTTACTAATAATGAAGCAAAACAAAGGAGCTGAAGACCTCTGCTTTAAGGCAGTATCTGAGAAAGAGAAAAGGGAAACAGAATACCCAGAGAAAGAACGAAGTTACATATGAAAAAAAAAGAAGACATTAATTTAGAATAAAAAAGTAAATGTATCTGGAAGAAAAAAAATAATTTTTGTATCAAAAATGAAAGCAAACTTTTGACTTTTTGACTACAAGTATTTAAATTTGAAATATCATAGAAATATTTAATTGCCAAATATGTTTGATGGGTTTCTTTAATAATTTGCCTTGATTCTTCATACTTTTCAGTAGATAAAGGGATCTAGTACCTGTCCACCTGGAACAAGTTCTGTATCTACACCATCAAAATTGAACCCTCACTCAATCTGAAATATAGTAAGAACTATGTGGCTTAAGCCTTTTCTTAGGGCCAGACACAAACAAATCTTTCAGCTTTGTGGCAGGGTATATGGGAGCATGTTAAAGCACTTAGCTTCAAAAATGTTATTTTGGTGAAAGCTAGCATGGTAGTACTTTTCCTGAAGCTCTTGAGCATCTTGAGGTAAATAAAGTGTTTTATGACAGCAACTTTCTTCAAGAGTTACCACCTCTTATAGAGTGTGAACTTTCAGGACTTTTCATAGTGTGCTTCAGAAAACACTATCAGTTTTACACAGATATGTTGCAGGGTAATCTGTGGTATGTCATCTATTCATCACCACAGAAGACCATGGATTTCAGAAAAAAACAATGAGATGTAAAAAGAATTTTTGGTGAAGTCTTACGCAAAAGACCTGTGAAGGGTTTTTGGAAGCAGAAATGTACACAGTCTACTCATTTTCTATAAATTTCCTCCAGCCTACATTCCTGTCTTTTTCATCACATTTTCTCTTCTGGGAGTTACCGTAAATATGAAAGTGAATTAGACAGTGTACGTGTCCTTACACAGGCAATATGTAAATACTTTTCTACAGTGCACCGGCTAGCTATATACAGACACGAACAGGACGGGACTACTGATGGATGTGTCGGAACTGTTTATTTTCCAGAATCTGTATAATACATAGTTTGTCTATGCAAAGATCCTGACAGTTTGCATCCAGGCAGCAAGCCAAAGAAACTCACTTGTTACGAGTCACCAAATACTCATCCTAGCCAATTACACAGAGAGAAAGCATATTGACAGTGATTCTATCTAATCAACATAAGCACACATAGCTGGAGTTAAAACAATGCTTGCTTGTTCATTCATAAGAAGACAAAGCATAAAACCTTATTCATAAAATTCAACCTTGCTATAGAAACTTTTTGCAACTTAGAAAGTTATTCCGAATTGCTAATACATAGCTCTATTGTTCTATTCCTCACGTCTTTGCTACAGCTTATATGCATCAGCAATATCCATAACTCTGCTGCACTGAGGCCTGTCTTTCTTTCCCACCAATATAAAACCCTCTAACTTTATGGATTCCTACATACAGGACCATAGGATGGTTGAGGTTAAAAGGAACTTCAGAAGGTCATCTTGTACAGACCACCTGCTCTGGCAGGTTCACTAGGGCAGATGACTTTTGAGTACGTCCAAGAATAGAGATTGTGAAGAATATGCCATTTTCAGGAGAAACAGAGACCATAGTATAAAAAAGTACAGTTCAAATCATTCTACCTCAAACCCTTTGAAACCTGAAAAGCAGTTCTATTAACTTCTAATAGTCTGTCTATTAAAATAAATGTGTGTATATCATATTGATCACAGTCAGCCAAAATGATAATATTTAATCTGATTGTATATTATAATTGCCCCTGTAATAATTGAGAAACAGAATTTTTTTAATCACTTTTAGATCATATAATAGAGTACAGAAAGAGAGAAAAATCCCCTCTCCTTTATTTTTCTTTCAAAGATCCACCTGACAGCACACCATGGTCATGCTATGCTCTTTAGTAGGATTTCATTAATGCTATTTTATTCTCAGCAAAAAACGTGCAAACAAAAAATTAATTTCATTCTAACATATTTATTTCCTCATAAGCAGACTAAGTTTGCTCAGTAAAGGAAAACAATGGTGTGGGTAAGACCTTTACACTTCTACAGTCTGTCTAAAAATTGATTCAGATGAGGCTTGTGGAGATATATGCAGATTACAATATTTTATCTACAGAGACATGGTTTAAAAATACTATTTCATTTTGTGGTATATATATCTTCTTGTGACAAAATACAAAGAACGGAAAATGAACATATTTATCTTGTCAGAGAGTAGTTCTGAATGATGGATTTAATGAGAACTAAAAAGGTGAAATTATACTTGATACAGCGGACCAAACAGTAATCATTCAAAGATTTCAAACTCTGCCCCAGCACCCACTATCTCTTCCTCCTACAGAATTCTAGACCATTTTGCTTATAGCGTTGCTTCATGCGAGTAAAATCATGGGTTTGAGAAACTCATCTAAAAGGCTTTTGAAACCTCATTTTAACTACGCCCTCAAGAGAAACATAGTGTTTTTAAAAAACATTACTATCCAGAAAACTCTGGGCTATACACACAACATTTCCATCATGTCATGACAGGCCACCCTGAGCTGTCAATAGTGTCTGGTATATAAAAAATTACATCACTTCTAAGACACACTTCAATTTACACCTAAATTCTATTAAAAGTATAGTGTATCATGTGCTTTACTCTTGCTTGACGTTTTTTTGTAAGTCTCTTCCTACAGAATTCTGTATGTTTCATATTTCTAGTGACTTCAATATTAATTTTTAAACATAAACAAGAAAGCAAAATTTTTGTTTAGACAATATAAGTGTATTTTTCTGCTGGGATGTTCATTCCTCTGTTAATCAGGCTGACAGACAAGTGAAAGCAGGTGAAAACTTTATTCATCCCTTAAATATCTGTAATATTTTTTTGTTCCCTTGGAGATTACACAAGAATAGAAAATTACACAATTTTGTAAAACCACAACATTTTATATTTCCAGGTGAAAAACAATATTATTTTTATTACTATTGAAGTTACATAAAGAATGTTTGGGCTCTTGTCACCAAAAAACAGGAAATAAACTTTCCAATCAACTTACTAGTTTGGAATGCTGACATTACTTTATTAGTAGCACTGGATGCATGGAGATTTCTCCTCAAAGCATGAATGTCCAGTAAATATTTCTCATTGAGACTATCTGAAGCCTGTGGTCGCATTGTAATTTACTTCTCTTATTGTTCTTTACTGTGACACACAATCCTGTTTTCAAAACTATCTACTAACAAATATTAATAACTGATATAAATAAACAAGGAAGAATTAGCTGGCACAAGTTTATTAATGGGCACTTGTACTAAGCACTGTCCAAAACTAAGCTTTAATCATGACTATCAGGATCATACACTATTGTGATAAAGCTGAAAAAAATTTCCAACATCTTCCTCCACTTCTTCTTAAAGAAATATACCCTGTTTGGTAATGCACTCACAGCTCCTGGGATCTAGCTATGGACTGTGAATTCTCTTCATTCAGTGGTACATATTGAAAATAGGTATCTCTCCCTCACAATGTTTAAAACTAGTACTGGTGAAAAGACTTTAAAATACCTGAAAATGAGCTTGTTATCTCTTAGATATAAAAGGATAACTTCATAATATTCAAGAAAACTGCCACACCAGTTATCTGTCAGCTGTCTTCAGTGAGATGATCTGTGGGGAAAAAAATGTGAGGATAGCCAAACTAACAGTACTTTAGATTGGCAATTGGTTGTAATTTTACAAACTTTTTTCTTAATCTTGAAACCTTCTTATTGATGGAAAATTAATATATTTCACACTTCTCGGTGACTGCCATCAGGTGTTAACTTTCAGTTATGTTTGGCCTGGAGAAGATTTGAACCCGAGACGCATAAATGAAAGTGTCTGCATTTCATTCTGCTCTCTAGTCTTCTGATGCTACTTATCCCTAAAAGGCAAATAAAAAGTTACTGAAATGTATCCAGTGTCACACACACTATGCCTCATATTCTTCCTGAAATGTTTATCTGCAGAAATAATTACAGAGCTGCTATTTAAGTGTAAGAAATAATTCTTCATATGAATAAAAGTGGATAATATAAAATTTATATCTGACTTTTAACAGGAAGATTTACTTTTTCAGTTTATAGAACATAAGTTTGAAGGGTACATAGCAAAAAATTTCAAATCTGCCCAAGTAACACTGCAAATGATTGATACAAGGAAGCAGCTATCCATCCTTCTGTTTCTTCCTCAGAACTTGTCCAAAAATTTTCCAGATTGCATATCTTTGCCAATCTATTCCTATGTGATGTCAGTTTTTCTAATCCCAAATGAAATTGTTAATCAAGTCTCTTTTTTGAGTTGCAGAATCAAGACTTTACAATTAAAATTGTAAAGCAGGTATGTTTTATTCCAGCTGGGATGCATGGATATTTCCACCATACATGCATACCAGATTAAAACAGGTTTCAGGTTTAAATAAACATTGATCCCCCAAGCTCATATCTCTCTTCCCACCCACTCTCCACCTCCTTGTGCTTCATATTATAATCAGTTTTCTGTGATGACACACCTCCCAGGGGTGGTGGGCAGGGGGCCTCAGATGAATGAGAGGTCTTCCTCAGGTGTTTGCAGCTTGACCTTCATTTCTGGGCAGGGACAGTGGATGTTTGGCTAACTCCCAGATCAGGTTTGTCCCAGCTAAAACCAGGAGCCTGGTTTTTGTTGGGTTCTTAAGCAATAGATTCTGCTTTATCAGGTTTCCACAATACTTGAGTCTTGCTATACTGAGTTTTCTTATCTTTATGGCCTTTACTGAGCAATCATATTCTTACATGTTCTGTTACAAGTTAGTTGTTTTTACCTAACAAGTTACATTCCTATGTGTTCTGCTACAAATTGTTTTTTCTACTTTTACAAACTCGCTAAATAAGCTATATTCATTTCTGTTTTCCTCCAGTCACCTAAGTATGTTTTATGCTTCTAAAATTCTGAATTTTCATAAACATACATGTTTACCATATCAATTTTACTCTATCAATTGTTTTTTTTATATTGCTGTCACTACTCTGCTAGTTATGTTTCTGTTTTCATAGAGCAAAAACAAGGTTAGAATAAAGGAAGAATAAAGAACAGCCACCATTTAAATTAGGCAAAGGGAGATTTTTTTTTTTAGTAAGCCAAAGAAACAATTCATTTTTAAAATACTAAAAAAACCCAACAATTGAGACTTTCTTTATAGTATATATATTTTTACATCTAAAAAAATATTAATTTATTTATTATATATAAATTTATATTCTTATTTGTATTGATTCATATAAACATAGTATATATGTAAATAAAATATTCATATGAATGTAAGTATATAGAAATATATGTGTAAATACAAATATAAATACATTTATGAAATTTTCCTCATCTAAAAATTAGGAGCTCATCCTCTAGTGTTCTCTGTAAGTGGTGGTTTGCTGATATTACACAAGTGTCTCTGCTGGTTCAACTCATGAAAAAGCTTGGTAGCTCTCTGGAGAAGGACCTGGGGGTCCTGGTAGACAAAAAGCCAGCAGAGTGTCCTGGTGGCCAAGAAGGCCAGTGGTGTTCTGGGGTGCATCAGGAAGAGTGTGGCTAGCAGGTCAAGGAAGGTGATCCTGCCCTTCTACTCAGCCCTGGTGAGGCACTTCTGGAGTGCTGTGACCAGTTCTGGGCTCCTCAGCACAAGACAAGTAAGCAATGGAACAGGTCCAGTGGAGGTCTACAGAGATTATTAGGAATGGAGCATCTCTCTTATGGGGAAAGGCCGAGGGAGCTGGGCCTGTTCAGCCTCAAGCAGAGGTGTGTGAGAGGGGTTCTCATCTGTGTGTGCAAAATGCTAAGGGAAGGTGTCAATAGGAAGGTGTCTGACTGTCTTCAGTGGTGGCCAATGACAGGACAACAGGCAAATGGCATGAACTGAAACACAGAAAATTCTACATGAATATCAAGAACTATTTACTGTACAGGTGACAGAGCACTGGAATAGACAGCCCACAGAGTTTGTGGAGTCTTCCTTTCCCTTTCCGGAGATATTAAAAACTGCGATAATCTCCAGAGGTGTCTTCCAAAACCCAGTATGATGTGTTTCCGTGAGCTAGATATATAGAGATCTCCACATAGATAGATAGATAGATAGATAGATAGATAGATAGATAGATAGATAGATAGATAGATAGATCTGTGTGTACAAAACAAGCAAGTTAAGAATACATGATGACAGAAGCATTCAAAAGAGAGTTCTTTAGTGCTTCATCCTATTTATTTATCAGGTATGTAGTATAGTACATTATGTTCTATTAAAAAACTTAAAATATCTTTTCTCTCACAATGAGTTACTCTCTTTTCTTTATGCTTATAAAAGAAAAACACTATCTTCAAAGTTACAAAAGGTAATTGAAAACATGATGTATACTTTTATGTTATAACCAAAGGACATCCAAGTACAGTTTTGGTTACTACCACGGAAGGGAAAATGCAAAAATCTCATTATATTTGTGGTGACTGTCAATACAGAAGATCAAGCTATATCAGATAATCAGTTGTTAATGTGTTTGGTAGACAATATTTTTCCCATTCCAAAGGACCAGTTTTACAGTGAAATTTTCTCCACAACAGGTTAATTTTACTTGTTTTAATTATTGGTGTTTTGGTTTGTTTCTTTTAATTATTTATAATTTCACACAATTACACAAAGTATTTCATAAATCAATGCTATAAAAGTAAAAAAGTACCATGAAAGTTTCAGGAGAAAATAGACATGATTTCCTTTTCAAAATATTTTCCATCAATTTTAAGATAGTAATTTACTGTAAACCATTCGTTCCTACAGCTTTTTTCCTCCAGCGAAAGCCATTTTGATGGAAAAAAAAAGTTAATGTCTCTAATAATGAAGAGAAAATGTAAATGTAAGGTTCTTATTTCTTTGTGAAATGTTTTGATTTATGGTATTTTAAACACTTGATATTGTTGTATGCAGAAGAGATTAGACAAATTTTTGGTCATTCTTCAGTCAATCTGAAAATTTAGTAGTAAGAGCTAGCACACTATCAAAAAAAACCACATAATCTGTGAGTCATTTCGTTACATCTGAACTTTACAAGAGTTTTTTAAAGCAACAATCAAAAATAATTACTGCCTAAGAAATATCCAGACTTAAAAGCTGGCTAGATTTCATACTGGAGGTGTTTTATGTAGACAGCAGTGAGTCTGTACTGGATATATCATGATTTCATTTCCGGTAGAGACAAGAAGCTGTTTCCACCAGACAGTTCCTGCTGTGTGGCTGCCATGTGCATCTACTCGAGCAACAGTTTGGGCAGCAGTGTCTCAGCTCTGCTTCTGGAAAGGACTTTTTGCTGCTGTCAGGGAGGTCCTGCACATCAGCAGGACCTGATGCTGCAAGCAGAACCCAATCTATGCCACAGCGTATGAAAGGGGATATTGTCCCCATTGTTCTGCAAATGAGGGGGGAAGGGTCTGGGGAACAGTGCATGAATCTCGTGGGTTAAGTAGTTGCTTTCATGGCAGGTGCTGATAGCAGGGATGCAGATTTCACATCAAAACCTATGCTGAGAATGAAGGACTGCAAAGGGAAGACGAGATACACCTGATAAAATGTGTTAAGAGCACAATTGTCAAGGGACTGGCTGAACTGATGAGAAGTCTTCAAACTACTGAGACCAGGAAGGAAAACTATGAACCACAGTCCAGGAGGAAAATCCAGATGGGTTGCATGGAGGAGAGTGCAGGATGACAGGAAGGGAGACTTCAGGAGTGAGAAAAGAGGATGAAGAGACACTTGTCTCAAATGGAGGTAACACAAAGGCCTGGAAGCAAATAGGACTGACTAGAGCTCCATGCGCAACTACAACACTGTATCAAGGCTGCAGCATGTGAAGGAGCGGCTCAGGAGTGTGAAGTGCATCTATGGGATTTACAAAAGACAGGATGAGAGACTGTTTCAAGGACAGAGGATAGTGACAGGACTACTCTCCAGACCATTTATCAGGGCAGCAAAGAGGACAAAACCTTCTTGAAATAACTACAGCAAAAGTGCTTGGTCCCAAGTCAAGGAGACTGGGGGAAATCTTGAACCACTGCAGGAAAGCAAATGTTGCGTGCATCTATGAATTTCAAAAGGAACAATTGCAGAAACTACAGACACGAGCTGACTTCACTTTGGTGCCAAGAAGAGTCATAGCGTGAATCCCATGAGATCACCTTTCAGGACTTAGGAAGGAACTGACTGGAAGCACTCCTGGGGTTTTTTTACCTGACTGCCCCTGGTGGTAAAATTATGGAATCTGTGGACACAGGTGGCATTTACCTTGAATATAGCAAAGTTTATGACACTGTCTCCTGAAATGCTCCTAATATACGCACATTAGGAGATCAGAGGTGGGGTGTGAAAACTACTTGTAAATAACAAGTTGGATGGTGGGGCTCACAAGACCATGTTTAACTGGGCTGTAGTCTGCCTGGAGGTTGGCAACCAGTGCAGGGTCCTATCCTGGGACTTTCCCTACAGAACCTCTCCCTCAGTTCTCCCTGAAGGAGAGACCAGTAAGCACTCTTCTGAATTGTTCTGAATGCAGCAAAGGGATAACTAGAAGGCCAGGCTGCCCTCTGTGGACCTGTATAGCTAGAAGAGGTCAAAAGTGAAACCTGTGAAGTCCAGCTAAGACACAGGCCAAACCCTAAAACCAGCACTTGCTATGTCACATCTAGATATGGTGTCTAGTTCTGGGTTTAGATGAGCCAGAATTAAATTAGCAGAAACCACCAAGAAGGGCCTCAGACCATCTCTCTGTGAGGAAAGGTTGCAGAGCTGGGAAGTGTTTTGCTGGGAGAAGGAAAGGTTTTGGGTACACCCAACAGCATCCCCAGCACCAAAAGGAGAAATGGAGGAAACATAGGTGATCTCTTCATGGTGGTACACGGTAGGAGGGCAAGAGGAGGTAGTACAAGCTGAAACATTACACAATTATACTGGAAGAAGATAAGCAGAAGTCTTTTTCCTATCTGGAGAGCCCAGTCATGGTGTCAAGGCCCAGGGAGTTTGGGCCATCTCTTGCCTGGGAGTGTTTCCTGCCTTTACTGGGTGAAGCCTTGAAAAATCTAATCTGATCTCACATCTGAGCCTACTCTGCGCTGGGCCATAGGCTGGGGCTGGAGACATCTCCAGGTGCCTATCAGCCTGAATTGTCCTATGAGCATCTGAGAATGAGATTAATGGCAATATAGGACAACTGCAGTTTATTTGAAGTATTGGATGCATTTCACAAAATGAAAATTAATTTGCCTGGAAATTGTATAGAGCAGAAACTTTAGCAGAGCATTAGAAACATATAAAAGTTTCCAAATATGAAAGGATAGGGACTGTGAGAAAAAAATTATGGCTCAGAATTTAAAAAGCCTATAAATCACATGAAACTTATTTTTTTGTCTAAATAAAAAAAAATCAACCTGCCATATGTTTAAAAATCTCTAATTTCATAAAATGATACACAGACCTTAAAAGTGAAAAAACTTTGTTGATCATAGAACCATCAAAAATTTATGTTCTGCTGCAGATTAAGCACAGTTGGTAGCTAAGCTCCACACAGCTACTTGCTCACTCACCCACCGTGAGACAGAGAAGGCAATTGAAAGGGTAAAAGTGAGAAAGCATGTGGATTGAGGTAAAGACAGTTTATTAGGTAAAGCAAAAAACAGCATGTACAAGCAAGGCAATCCGGTCAGTTGCAACCAACAGGGAGGTATTCTCCCTTCCTGGGGCCCAGGCTAAGAACATCACCAGGAAACTTAATAGCCTGGTGTGGCCCTCAAACATCTTCCTATTTGTGATTTTCCATATAGGGTGCAATGAAGTGGCCACTCTGAGGCCACTTCATAGTCTGAAGATAGTCAAAGAGGACATTAGGGCCTTGGAATGGCTGTAAGGGAATTTGGGTCACATGTTATATACTCTTTTATACTTCCAATTGAAGGCAGTAACACTGGAAGAAACAGGCGCTCTGTGTTCTAGTGCAGGTCTTCATCCAGCCCAGGGTCCAGATTTTTTGTTCAGTTTTGATAAGAGTCATGAAGCTACTCTCTCCTTGCTTCTCTAGACTTTCCTCTGCTTGTGATTAGCATGAATATGTCCACACATTGAATACTAACTGCACTCTGTCACCTTGAAATTGCAGAAAGTGCACTAGGATTCATGTAACTGATGAAGACATTAAGCAGTATTTGCTTTTAGAATGAAACCCTCTGATAAAACACTACTAATTTGTCTGCAGTTGGGTTCATCACAATGGTTTTGGCCTGTTAATTTTCCAACCACCCTTATTTTGCCCTCTAATCCATATTTCACCAATGCAAGCTGTAAAGATATTATGGGACATCATGACAAACATCTTGAAAACTAAAAGCATGAAATCCCTTATCCACAGAAAAACTGGCAGACTGGCATGCTGTTCTGTAACTTAATGAAACATGAAGGTAGATATATGTAATTTATATCTGTCTTAACTTATCAATGAAATTAAATGAACAAAATCCTTCATTTTTAATAATTATGCCAGTGAAGCTTATTTATCATATTTCTAAATTTTCTCATTTTACTCCCACTAGGAGGATCCCTTTAACTTGATTTGGTAAGAAAAGTTAGAAAGCCATGGCAATGGCAGAAATATTAGAAAAAGCTCTAAGCAAGAAGTCACATTTTCAGGACAGCTGATAGTACTTCCTAGTAAAGGAAAAAGTTTTGTGTTGCCATTGGCTGATTTTGTATTACTGGTGCTAATACTTATTATTCTTCAGTCTTTTTTGTCTTGACTGTGGTCAAAATGAAATAATCTCAAATATCGATATCATAAGTAATTTCCTTTCCCATTATCAGATATCAAATTCACTTCCAAGAATATGGCCTGTGTCCTTTATTTATTCCCCTTCAGCTTCTTTGTGCATTTCAGAGATGTTATTTTAATCTCCAAAGGCATCCATGAGTTTACAGCAATCTTTGCAAAGATAATTTCACTATTTTCAACCTCATACAAAAGCCATCCTTCAGGGATATGGAAACTATCAATATCTGGGATGATATAAGCAAGAATGAAGAACAAAATTTGATTTTTTATTTTTCCTGAGTTTTGTGAAATCCATGAGAAAAAGGAAACACAATAGTCTAACTGTCTGCATTGTGTTTCTCAAGTAAAAATAGGATTTGAATACGAAGTGCAACTAGAGATGAAAAAAAGTTGCATCTCTAAACATAAAAAATCATACAATATAAAATAATCCCCTTCAGCTTTTTAGCTGAAAATGTTATTTCTTCATATCAAATTAGCACTTTTTGGTTTTGAGATAGAAACTGAGATGTGTGTACAACAAACCATCAGCATATCTGTGATTTGACAGTTGACAATGAACTAGATGAATTATGAGGTGAAAGTGCTTGTACGCTACAAAAAAAAAATCTTGAATTAAACTGTGACACACAAAGACAAGGAGAAAATTTTCCCCTTTGCTAAGGGAATTTCAACCTTATGGAGCAATTGTCCAGCAGTATAAATACTGCCATCTTTTTAACTTTCTGATTTGTAGGCTGTGAACAGCTGCTGACAGACCTCCAGGCCAAGGACATGGGGAAGCTGCCTCTCACAGTAGGAAAGGCTCAAAAATAATTATGGGGACATTTGAGTTGTACAATTTTGCTGTTTTGTAGCATGAGGAAGGTTATTATAGCAGAGATTACTTTTGCATTTTCAACATGCTACAAAGAAATGAATGTGATTAAAATGTATGCCACCATCTTATCATTTTGTTTTCTTTAAAAAATAATTTCCAACTTTCCTCCAGTTGCCTTGCCAACAGATTTAAGTTCAAACAAAAAGGTTGGTAGCTCAAATCCCAAAATACTTACTTCTTTCCCCTATTGACAGTCATTTTGGAACAGCATAATCAGCATATAGAGCTCAGAGGAAGAACGTGAAATGACAGAGAAGTTATCAGACTACTGAGAAGTGAAGTATTTCTTATTTTTAATTAGATGTCATTTTCTCAAAGCACAGTGTGCCTCCTCAAATCAAAACAAGAATACAAGTGCACTCCAACACATGTATGAAGAAAAATGAGGGAGACCTGGTGACCGAAAAAAGCCCGAAAGCTGATGTTCCTGGGGATTACTAATTTCCATTGAAATTATTGAGAGGGGAATTTCCTGTAGGAGTTACACATAAAAGATTAATATTGGGTTAGATTTGTTTCAGTATCACTCCCAAGCTGATGGTGGGAGAGATTTTTCTCTCCTAAAAGTATCATGATTCATCATTCTGGATGACAGCTTCCAAATCTTTTTCTAGGAGATGCTCTCTTCCTTCCTCTTTTTTTCAGATCATGTGTATAAAAGATAGTGGACATAGGCTCTGCCATGTTCCCAGAAGCCTGGGTTCAGGCTCTGACTGTGCCATTATGGAGAAAATAGTTTTAATTTCTCTATATTTAGAGAGACTGCCCTTGCATGTTAAGGATACACGTACTTCATGCGGTGGTGTTACAATGATAAATTAAAGATAGAGGGTGTGATTATATTGCTTCCCTATTACAATAATAGAGCAGAAACAAGTTTTCTTTTATTTTCAGTAGGATAAAAAGTCTGCCATAGTTAATCATATTTACTATTAATATAGTAATATAAATAAATTGAGTAAATAATACTCAGAGGAAACTCAGCCCATGACTAAAAATGTTGTATGATGTTGGGTGGTGGGTAAAACTTTGCTTAATTTTCTTTATCTAATGAGAAAACTTTTAGCTAGCAAAACAGGAAAGGCAAGTACAAGCGAAAAAAAACCCAAAAAAATCCACTTGTAAGGTTCACAGGACTTTTGTTGTCATCTCACTTGGAAATACTCCCAGAACAAGCATTTGTGCTTTTGGACAATTCTGATCTCTTTTCACCCCAGAAATATGGAGAGAGAGAAAAAAATGTTTAGGCATTTATACCTAAAAGGAGAAATTAGTATAAATTTAACGGCTTTAAACTTAGTAAGGAGAGCAAAGTTTACTTACCAGTGTTCACATTTGTATTTCTTGGTTTATTCTATGTTTAGCTTTACCAAATATTCTTGCTTCTGCTATATGATAGGAATTTCTACAACTGTAAAAGATTATATTACTGGGATATAATTACTTAGTCTATTGGTATTCTGTGTGAGTCATCAAACACTGTATTTATCATCTTAACTCTAGATTTCATATTTTCATATTTTTACAGACTATATGTTTTGGTAAAAAGCTATTTCTTTTGGAGTGTCTCTTTCAGGAGTATATTTATTGTGACTAGATAACAATGATAAAAATTAATATTTTAGCCAACAGAACAGAATAGCACTGTTTGAAGTATGACAGAATTTTTGCATGCACAACATCAGATGGTTAACCATCCTGAATTTACAGTAAAGTTATTATTCTAGATGTGTACTCTAACATCTAAATCAAGTAAAATACAAAGTAAACACATTAATCTTAAAATGCTCCACTCAAACAGAGTTCCCACCCCTTTTGTTTTGTTTTACCAAGTAGATGGATGTTTAACATCTTCATTGTTGACCTGTCCTATGGGATAGAGTGTACTTTCGTCAAGTTTGCAGAAGATACTGAAATGGGAGGAGTCGCTGATAAGCCAGATGTGTGTGTCATTCATAGGCAGCTGGACAGACTAGAGAAATAGTGCCTGAGTAACCTTTAAAGTTCAACTAAAGAGTAAATGCCAAACCCGGGCCTTGGGGAACAATAACTGCAGGCATCAGTTCAGGTCAGGGGCTGATGAGTTGTAAGCAGCTCTGTGCAGAAGGACAGGAGGGCTCAGGTGAATGCTAAATTGAACACAAGCCAGAAACATGCTTCTGGGGAAAGGGAAAGGGAAAGGGAAAGGGAAAGGGAAAGGGAAAGGGAAAGGGAAAGGGAAAGGGAAAGGGAAAGGGAAAGAGAAGAGAAGAGAAGAGAAGAGAAGAGAAGAGAAGAGAAGAGAAGAGAAGAGAAGAGAAGAGAAGAGAAGAGAAGAGAAGAGAAGAGAAGAGAAGAGAAGAGAAGAGAAGAGAAGAGAAGAGAAGAGAAGAGAAGAAAAGAAAAGAAAAGAAAAGAAAAGAAAAGAAAAGAAAAGAAAAGAAAAGAAAAGAAAAGAAAAGAAAAGAAAAGAAAAGAAAAGAAAAAGGAAAAAAGAAAAAAGAAAAAAGAAAAAAGAAAAGATCTCAGGTTTCAAAGGATCTATGATTATAATCTCATCCAAATACTTGACCAGTTCAGGGCTGCCGAGAAGTTAAAGCACATTATTGAGGACATTGTCCAAAAGCCTCTTGACAGGTTTGGGGCCTTGACCACAATTCTTAGAAGCCTGTGTCAGTGTTTGATTGCCCTCTCGGTAAAGAAGTGCTTCATATTGCTCAGTTGTGCTGGCACAACTAGTGGCCTTGGCCCATCGATCCAGCCTGTCCAGGTCCCTCTGCAGAGCCTTTTCACCCTCTAGAAGATCATCATTTCCACTCAGTTTGGTGTCCTCTGCAAATTGACAGAAGTGAAACTTGATTAACTCATCCAGGTCATTGTCAAAGTTATAAAACATGGCTGACCCCAGCACGGAGCCCCACGGAGGGGAACACCAGTTATGACTGACCACTAAATGGATGCAATTCCATTAACCACCACTCTCCAGGCTTCCCCACAAATCTGTCTTTTACTCAGTAAAACACTGTGCCCATCCAAGTAATTCCATTCTCTCCAGAAGAATACTGTGGGAAATGGTGTGAAAGGCATCACTGAGGTCTAGGTAAAACAATGCTCTGCACTAGGGAGGCCTGACCTTGAGTATTGTGTCCAGTTTCGGTCACTACAATATAAGATATTAAGATATTAGAGAACATCCAAAAGAGAGCAACAAACATGAGAAAAGCCTTGAGAAGACCTGTGACGAGTGGCTCAGGTCACTTGGTCTGTTCAGTCTGCAAAAGAGAACTTGCATACCTTTAACTGAGAAAAAACCTGTTACTTATAAACAGTTAAATACCTTTTAATTAAAATGCTGTTATTCATAGTGTCTTAAGAAATAAAAAGCCATTAGAAAACATTGAAAACAATGAATAACTCTTTTATTATATCATAATCTTCCCAGCAAGGTCTGCTTAGAAATTTCAACCAAGTTCTACTTTCTCAAATGTAAAGAATGTAGTTCATGAATAAAAATGAAAATTCCAGCACAATATTGCTTTACTGTGATAATAAAAATGCAAAGAATCTTCATTTTTTGCTAATGCACATTTGTTTCATGTTTGCTATTCATGCAAAGACTGCGTGAAAATAAATTTAGGTATTAGACGAGTTGGAATGGCCTTATTCTCTAACAAGGTAGATCTTCTGATATTTAACAGACACCTCAGACTAAATTGCTCTAGCTTCTTATTTGTTGCTGTATAATCTGAAAGAACTGGAAATCAATCATATACCATGCATTTTTCTGTTTCAAGAAAAAAGTACAAACAGTCACTAGTGATATATGGAATGACTGTGATGGGGTGAGAAGAGCAACCATTCCTGTGTATTAACTATAGCCTTTGACATCCTTCCAGAAAAAAATACAAAAGCACTTTTTTATTGTACTTCTTATATAAATGGAATGCATAGAAAAAGCTTTAAGAAATATGAGGAACTCCTAATGTAATGCATAAAAATGAGTGGCATTTTTATAAAATACTAGATAGAAGAAAAAAGGAGGCAGAGTAATTATTTACTATAATTATACAATTTCATAACAAAATAATATTCTAGTTAAAATATCTTTTACTAATGAAAACACAGTCTACTGCCACACCCATGGCTTTCAGTTCCACTACCTTTTCAATATTGTTCTTAGTTGTTTATCTTTTTCATGTGACATAAGCACTGAATCCCATGGAACAATGACAGCAGCTGGTTGAACTCCAAGACAAACTCACATTATGAAAGAGATCAAAGCAAACAGGTACACGAGGAAAATGTGGAAATACCACGTCTCAGGTTCTCCTTTCTAAACCAGACTAAGGAGGTAGGAGAGGGAGAGAATGTGATATTTTTCAGGTGAGCTTCTAACTACATGAAGTTTTTACTTGAAAAGCATAATCTAATTCCTAGTCATAGATTTGTATTCATAAAGTACCTAGCAGTTTGTACTTGACATCCTTTTCAGGAGTCATGCTACCTCTCTGGGCCTGAGTAAGGAGTTGGGGAACTGGAGTATCATTAGGAACAATAGTGTGAGACACCAGGAAGCAGAATGAGTGGAGTGGGTTGACCATGGTTGGATGCAGGCACCCACCAAATCTGCTGTATCATTTTCCTTTGCCACTGGGCAGGGAGAAAAAAAATGTTCATGCATTGAGATAAGGATACGGAGAGGTCACTGACCAATTACTGTCACAGACAAACAACACTCAACTTGTGATATTGACTAAATTTAAAAAATTAAATTTAACAAAATCAGAACAGGAGAGTGAGAAGTAAAATAAATCTTAAGAACATCTTCCCCCCCTCTGCTTAGTCCTTCCCAGGCCCTTCCTCCCCCTCCTTCATCTCAGGGAGACAGGGTATGGGGGTTGTGATCACTTCATCACATTGTTTCTGCTGCTGCTCAGGGAGAAGAGTTCTTCCCCTGCCCCAGTGTGGTGTCCTTCCAATAGAAGACAGTTCTACACAAACTGCTTCCATGTGAGTCCATCCCACAGGGAACAGTTCTCCACAAACTTCTCCAATCTGTGTCAGTTTTCTTAACACTGCACTGCTCCAGTGTTGGTCCCCCAGAGGGTCACAAGTCCTACCAGAAAACCTGCTCCAGCATGGGCTCATTGCTCCGTAGGTCTGCAGGTCCCTGCCAGGAGCCTGCTGAAGTGTGGGCTTTCCGTGGGTTCACAGGTCTCTTTCAGACATCCATCCACCTGCTCCAGCACAGGTCTCCTCCACAGGCTGCAGGTGGATCTCTGCATCCCTGTGGTCCTCCACGGGCTGCAGGGGCACAGCAAACTGGGCTGCACCATGGGCTGCAGGGGAATGTCGGCTCCAGCACCTGGAGCACCTCCTCCCCCGCCTTCTCCACTGACCTTGCTGTTTGTAGAGTTGTTCCTCTCATTGTTCTCGCACCATTCCCTGCTTTTGAGGCTGCTCAGTATATTATTGGCTTTCTAAGCTGCAAGTGTGCATTTCTGGGTTATGTTTAGCTTCTCATAAACCATTACTCCTAAGTTCTAAGTGAATTGATTTATTCATCCCCCAGCCTGTACTGATACCAGGGATGGATATGACCCAGGTGCAGCACCATGGTCTTGGTGTTCTTAAACCTCATGTCCAAAAGGAGAGTTATAGAAATTTTTAAGAGTGAATTTATTGTTTAATGTTGTGTTAATGTTTCTAATACAGCTCTCTATATGAAATACATACAGAAAAAGGGACTGTTTTGTTCAACATTTTGAAAATACATTAAAAGAATTATATCTCTAAGTATCTAGAACCTAAAATAAATTAAAAGAAGGCACAAGACATAAATACATAAGACCATAAAGAAGAGATTCTTTATGTTCCTAATGGAAATGCTTTGATACCATGACTTTTATGTCTGATACTGTTTCTGCGTATGCCTACAGTTTTAATGGCTCAGTTATAATTTTTGACCTATATTTATGTGAATCTTATATCACAGGGTTTTAAATTCACTCACAGTCATTTCCTTGGAAATATACTTAGCTTTTCTGGAGTTTGCTTCACAGCTGTTGTGTCTTAATACTAAACTTCAGCAGTTTTTTTTCAAATACTTAAAAAATATTGATGCTTAACATTTAAATGGGATAGGAATGAAGTCTGGGCTGGGACATCATTAAGAAGGGGAATTCAGAAGACCTGAAAAAAATAAAATGTATTACAGCTTCTCTTTTTAGGCTCTTGGCATTTTAGGATATACCAATTCTTTAAATTTCTTTAGAAATGAAAGTTCTAAAAAAATATTTGAAAACCCAAATTACTTACTCTGGAAACTTAAGAAGTGGCTGAGATGCACTTCAGTTGGACAAACTCAAATAAGATCTCACTACAACAGCTCCACAATAAGCAGAAGAAAAAAGGAAAAAGCACACAAAACCAGGTGAAAGACCATGTAAAAATCTAAAGATATGATACACAAACTATGTATTTAAATTATATCACCCAAAAATTACCTAATAAAAATCCCCTCACTTAATGAAAGTCTTCAACCAAATTCATACTTGCCAAATTGGTTATTTTAAGATTTTGAAAAAGGATCAGCTGAAATGGCAAGAGAAATCTTTGATACTTAAAATGAAGTGACTATCTATAATCTTCCACATTGTGGCAATTGCTGAGGAAATTGTAGTGCAACTAAAAAGTCACAACTTCATGAAACACCTGTCAGTAGTGGAAAACATAATGAAAAGATTGTTATGTCTGAAGATCTGGTCTATTATTTGACATTTAGAATCAACATAGGCAAGCCTAAAGGACTGTAAATAAAATATCCAAAACCAGGTTGCATGAAAGAATCACTAAATAATGAGCTCAGGAGAAATACCTCACTATTGTAAAAATGAGGAATGTTATGACCAAAAAAAAAGAAGCAGTAGCTTTTGAAACTCAATTAGACAACTTTCACATTCACTTGCACAAGTATTGTGTAAAGTCAAATAAGCATATTTGCAGAAACTTGTTGACCTGCATGATGGTATAGCATTAATGTGTGCATATTCTTAACATTCTATTTTTTTTCTTGATGCAATTAATATCTTAAGTATTTTTATAAATGGTTATCTCTTGAGATAATGATGACTCATCTACTTGCAATATTCTACACATTATCCAGTCAGTTTACTTTATCTTAATTAAAAAGTCATAAAGTACCCTAAATTTATGTGATTTAGTTTATTTGTTACACAAAAATGTTAGAGTAGATTAATAAACAACTGCACAGAAAAAAATAGGCACCCTCTATAACCTCTTCTTATGGTCACCTCTAAGAATGTTACCACTTTCTTAGGGTTGTGCTACTTGTCGTCTCAAATTTGGAATCCATGTCAAATTGTATGGTCTCTTTATCTCATCTGAAAATGATATGGATAGGCAGATATACATGTCATTACCTGTTTATTAAGTGTTTTCTCTACAAACCCCAGAGAAAGAGAAATATTTAAAAGAATTCTTTCAACTGTTTTTTTTGGTTTTTTAGATTCCTCTGCTAATGAAGAGAACTTAAAAGGAAAAATGTATCTCAGCTTTAATAACATATACTTGTAATACTTCTAGCGCTTATAAACAGAAATCATTTCACAGCTCTTTATCTTTGAAGTGACAGAACACACATTAATCCCAGTTTGACAATGAGGAGACTGACAGACAAAACCATGATTTGAATTATTTGAATGAATAACTCTCCTCTTCATAATAGCAGGATCATATTGCTTCTCTTATCAGAATATCATGTAGTAAATTAATTGAAGGACTTCAACATACAGATAAGAGTATTTTAGTAATTAAAAACAAATGTGTTCATTTTAAAATAGACAATACTGCTAACTTTAGACATGTTCAGATTCTAGCATCATTAGCCCCCACTGATATTTAATTATTTTACTTCATTGATGAAAAACTCACAACATTTTTTTGTTTCCCTGGTACAAGTAAATGCCTCAGAAGCTTGGTGTGGATACATACAAATTTTAAGTAATTCTATAAGATAATGCAGTGCATCAGAATCAGCAGGATCAGATTTAAAGCACTTTGTTCACATTTAGAAGCTTTTTTTCTTTAATGAAATCTCTACAGTAAATAGCTCCAAAGCTGGCACAAAATGTATAAGAGAGATAATAGTTAAGCACCATGAACTTTCTTTCCAGGAATTTTTTCTAAATGCATTTCAAGCGAGTTAGAAGATTTCTGGGAAACAAAGAGGCATATACACAATTAAGAATATACACAAGTAAATATGCACAAGTATATACAATTCCAAAGTAACCTGGTCTTCTTGCACCCAGGAAGTCTGAATTCTTTCTTTGACTTTTGACCTGGGGATAATCTAGCATTTCTTACTGGTGGGGTTTTGATGGAAAATTTTCTGTCTCAGCCTCCACTGAATGGCTATCTTACATTATGTTGTAATGGCACTCTCTCCATTTCTCTTTTTTGTCACCACCCACCATCACTCACACACAAATACAAGTTTTATTATCATCTACTTCCCTGACAAGTACAATAGAATTTGTGAATTGATAGTGTGAAATAATTTTCAGACATCTGTTGTTGGATTCTAGTTCAGATCAAGGTATTACTAAATCATATAAGTGAAGTGTAGACATATTTATTCACTGATTTCTATGTGTGTTTTGACATAAAAGACGAAAGCACAGCATTTGCCACTTGTTCTTTCAATTGTTCTCTGTATGAATATATACCAAAAGGACATACATAATACTTTTTAATACAAACCTGATTTCCATGATTTATTTATACTTATGGCATTACTATACCATAAGTATATGATATACTATATTATTATATTGCACAATATATTCTCAGACAACTACTTTAGGATTCACATTCTCTTGGAATATATTATCTGGGAAAAAGCTTGCATCTAAATTTCAAATTTTAAATTCAAAGCTGATAAAATTTCTATAGATAATAAAATCAGAATCCCTACTCAGGAGCCACAGAAAACCTGAAGACTTGCATAATCATTTTTTGTAGAATGAGGATTGTTTTTCTTTACCTCTTGACAGAAGTTAAATGTTTAATGCTGTTAGGTCTAAAAACAATAAAAGAAAGCATTCAATGTTTTAATCAAGGGTTAGAAAAGTAGAAAGTTAGTAAACTATGTGAATGATATAAAACAAAGGAGCATCACTTATTGTTGGATAGTTGGTAAATTTTAATGAACTATAACAATATGTAAAGTACTGTTACGTGGCCTAATGAATGATATTTAAATGACAAGGTGATCCAATATAAGATATACACAGAATCATGGCGAGTCGTGTTTAACATCTTTATTGGTGATCTGGATGAGGAAATCAGGTGCACCCTTAATCAGTTTGCAGGTGACACCAAGTTGGGTGGCATTGTTGATCTGCTGGAGGGCAGGAAGGCTCTGCAGAGGGATCTGGACAGGCTGGATCATGGGCTGAGCTCAGTGGTGTGAGGTTCAACACTATGACATGTCAGATCCTGCCCGTGAGTCACACCAAGCCCATGCAGTGCCACAGGCTGGGGCAGAGTGGCTGCAAAGCTGCCACAGGAAAAGGACCTGGGGGTGCTGGTGACAGCAGCTGAACATGAGCCAGCCGTGCCCAGGTGACCAAGAAGCCACAAAAGATCAGTGGCATCCTGGCTTGTCTCAGAAACAGTCTAGCTAGCAGGACCAGAAGAGTGATCTTCTTCTGGTACTTGGAACTGATAGGAGGCTCCATCTGGAATCCTGAATTCAGTTTTGGGCCCCTCACCTCAGGAAAGACATTGAGGTGAAGGAGTATGTCAAGAGGACAATGTAACTGGAGAAGGCTCTGTGTGTCACAAGTCCTGTGAGTAGAGGCTGGGGGAGTGGATATTGTTTGGCCTGCAGAAAAGGAGGCTGAGGGGAGAACTAATTGTCCTGTAAATGTCTGAAAGGAGGCTGTAGAAACATAAATCTTGTTCTTTTCTCCCAAGTAACAAGTCATAGGAGAAGACAAAATGGCCTCAAGTTACATCAAGGAAGGTTAGACTTCGTATTGGGAAAAAAATTTCCATGAAAAGGCTTGTCAAGCATTTGAAATGGTTTCCCAGGGAAGTGATGGAATCACCATCCCTGAGGCTGTCTAAGACATGGTGCTTAAGGAGTTGATTTAATTGAGGGTTTGGCCGTGTTGGGTTAACAGTTGGACTCAGTGAACTTAAGGGTGTTTGCCAAACTACACTGTTCTATGATGCTTTATGGATATGTGTCTACTTAAAGTAAGCACTAATTTCTAAATTTCCCAACAAGCTAATCAATATATTCAACAAAAGCAAATGTAAAGCTCAGCCCCTGCAATGGATAAAGCATAGACACAGAACAGGTCAAGCACAACTGCTTTGGAGCAGCAGAAGACACCCCAGGGTTGGCAGGGTCACCTTCAGGGAGTGACACCCCAAGGCAGCAATGAAGCCACAGCCACATCACAGGCTGGATTACCAGGTTACCACCCAGCAGATCTGGGGAAAAATCTTGCTTTTGTGTCTGAGACCTGAGTGCTGTATCCAACCTAAGGCTTCTCTGCACATGAAAGGCATTGACCTACTGTAGGGACTCCCAAGGAGTCCCCCAAAATTAGACGTGGACCCCAGCACAAGCTTGGGTCACAAGAGGCTCCAGAACTGTGTCTGTTCATTCTAGGAAGGAATAACATTGTGGAGGGCCCTTTCTGGTGTGCACAGATACCTGGTAGAAGGGACCAGAGAAGACAGAGCCAAGCTCTGCCTGATATTGTTTAATGGCACTATTAAAAATAAAAAATGTAAGATATATAACACAAAAAATAATGGCTAGATATTAGAAAAAGTTTTTCATTTAAGTGTGATTTATTTCTAGTATAAATAGCTCCAAGAACTTTGGAATTTTCCTTCTTGGAGATGTTTGAACCTAATTGACCGTATTTGAGGAGCAGACTGCTTTGTCTCTCTCTAATACTTTCTTGGTGGTTGAGTGTTGGTGGTACAGCTGTGGGAACAGAACACCACTGCTTGCTCAGAGACATGATCAGACATTAATTTTCTGAGCAGGATACTTACATCTGGTGAACTACAGTTTCTTTTCCAATATTTCTATTCCACAGCCAGTTCCCACACTTCACATTCACAGGAACCAAGGCCCAGTGGCTGTCACCAGCCCAGACACCAGCACCAGAGTCCCAGGAGCAGGACATTCAGGCTATTAACTACTGCATCTGGCTGGATTGCCAACATCTGTGCTCTGTTGGCTCCGCCTCAGCAGAGCATTGGCTGCCCATGGATGTGTGTTGCTAGAGAGCCATTGCTTTTGCTATCTATCACATTGTATGTTAGGCAGCAGGCATATACTGATAATGTGGCTCTAGGCCAGTCTCTGTGACTCTCTCCCCAGCTAGTGCCAGTTAGCTGCTCTCACCAAGGTTTCTGTCACCAGCTGCTCTCCTACCTCAGATATCTTAATGAAAAGCAAAGCTTACACAGCTTATGTGAAAAAGTTTTTCTACTGTTTATTTGCTTTCCAGATCAAAGACCATTTATCCAACCAGAGAGTGCCAATTAGTCAATCTTTCCTTCACCTCAACAATGTTTTCAAGAAGGTTTCATCACATAAGGACAAAAGCCTAGGTCTTTGACTCTAATAAAAGGACAAAAATCTTCCTTGTCATAATCTACCTGAAATATATATAATGGATGCAAATAGTGATGAGTATAATTTTCCACTATGAAAAATAATGAATTATAAATGTAAGAGACAGTCAAAAGAAAGGAATTCTGCTGCACAATAATTTGTGGGGGTTTTGAAGTGTATGCTTTTTCAGTGAAAGGTTTATTTGCTCCTTAAAAGGCATCAGGACAGGTCTGGGTTGAAGAAAATCCAAATTTCAGTGGTTACCAGTGGGATTTAGAGCTTCATTTCATAGCAAACAACTCTGAATTGAATACAACAGTGATATGAACCATTCTGCTCACCATTCTGTTAATTCTGCGCCTGTTTGATAAAAAATATACAAAAACCCCACACTTCTCCATTAACTACAATAATGTCATGAACTTTTTCTTGTATGCTTTTTCTAAAAGCTGGACACCCTATTTACTACATTCCTAAACGAAAAAGAGGTTTAAATATGTTACAAATTGAACAACACTGGTATTTTTTTACCTACAAACTGCAAATAATTTGTTCTCACACAATACAATGTCAAGTTGATAGCAACTCCATAAAAACCAGTTTTTAGTTTCTAGCTGTCCTAATGAAGATGTTGTAAAAGTTTCAGTCTTCTGGACTGTTGTGTGCTCATCATAAAGAAACAAAGTGATACATTACATGTTTCATCAAATACAGTGATGTCAAACATGTTATTATTGTTTATTCACACATGAAGGACACATACTCATTTTATGGTACAGTCTACCATCACACATCTTTCTCCTTCAATTGATACAAGAGAATGCTAAGAAGATGTCCTAGCGCCATAACCCATTAGTCTTGTAGAATAGCTCCAGAGCTCTCATTAATGTTTGAGATCACAATGGAAGAGTACTGAGAAAAATATATATTAAAAATGCTTTTACTTTAGGAGTGCATTTTTTTTCTTTGAGTTTGATTTGCCAAGCACACAATTTTATAGTAATTCAAATATTGCAGCTTATCACCAAGTGAAATACATTAAAAAATGTATACAGCTAAAAGGTTTTTGCCAAATACTTGTGCATTTTTTCCAGTATTTGTAATTCTTCAGTAAAAATTATAATCTGAGACATGTTTATAACTAAATTTTTACTTGATACTTTTCTCTGTTAATCGTAAGAAAGCAAGCTGTGACATGAAAACAGACTAGCCTGTTTATTGACTTTGAGCTCTTCAAAACAGTTTTTTCACATACTTTCACATACTACATAAAATACTTAAAGTGAATCTCAGCCTTCAACATTCACATTCTGTAAAACAAACTTTCAGAAGACTAATCATTAACCCCTTTGTATTAGAAGTGCATTTTTGCTTTCAAGTTGGAGGTCTGAAGCATTGATGTAACTACAAGGTGCATCAAGAAAAAAAATCAGGCTTGCAGCTGTGAATAATGAGTAGCAGTTACCTTTATACTCCTTGACTCTCAACTCTCATTCTTTTCCCTTTAACTGTTCTGTTTCATATGTCTAAAACATTTATCTACAAATCTACTACTTTTATGATGTCATGTAATAAATTTTCTCATTTATTAAAACATAAATGAACAGAAATATTTCCCTAAATAAGGAAGAAATCAGTCCAGTATCAATGGTTGATATTTTCAATAGTTGCTTTAGGAGTACTGCATGCTACCTGTCAATATTTATGTAATCCAGGTATTGTGGCTTATAGGAGAAATTAAAATTGGGTTGACTCTAACAGAATTTTCAGCTGTTAAAATTGTCTTTCCAGACTTCACAGTAAAAAGATTTTTACAAAAATCCATTTTCATATACAATAGCACACCTCCATGGATTGAAATGATAAAAAACAACCCATTTCTTGCTACAACCTAGGGCACAACGAAAGGGATCATAAAATAAATGTGTCTAGTCTATTCCGCAGTCTCAAGAGAGACTGGGTTGTTTACATCTGCAATTGATTCTGATTCTTCTCATGTCCTTAGAATTTCTACTATTTTATTACTAGTTTCTCTTCTTATGCTAAATGGTAACAAAACACAGGACAGTTAGAGTCCTTTAAAAGTTTTATACTGTGTAAGTGGACATCATTGCATTACGTTTAGTATAAATCATTCTTATACAAGGTTAGATTTCAGTGACATTAATTTAAGATCTGTTAAATCTGTTTCTCAAGGTGTGATTTTTTTTCTTTTGTGATATTTCTCTCTCTCTCTTTCTTTTTTTCTTATGTGGAATAAGTTTTCACTGAAAACAACTTAAAGACATAATGGCATTGTTACATACTGGCCTAGACAGGATTAAAGTGCCATATTGCACTAGGCCACAGAGGAAGCAATGGTGATTCCTGAGTATTCTGGAATGTGGCTGAGTGTGAGAGCTCTGAGGCCTGTAATCAATGGAGTAGAATCCAGTTGCAGGCTGGTGTAGTTACTGGAGTTCCCCAAGGAGCAATACTGGCTCCAGCCATATTCACTTGTCTCTCAATGACATGGACAAAGGGATGAATAGTACTCTTAGCAAGTTTGCTGGTGAGGTGAAACTGAGGGAAGTGGCACGTCCACCTGAAGGCTGTGCTGCCATTCTGTGGGACCTTGATTGGCTGTCAGATTGTGTGGAGAAAACTTTATGAGGTTCAACAAGGACAAATGTCAGATCCTGCACCGGGGGAGGAATAACCTCAAGCACCAGTATAGGTTCAGTAGAGAGCAGTTTTACAGAAGACCACAAGTGTGCCACAAGCTGAGCATAAGCCAGCAGTGCCATTGCAGCCAGGATGGCCAATGGTATTCTGGGGTGTATCAGAATGAGTGTGGACAGCAGGTTGAGGGATATCATTATCCCTCTAGTTCACAGAATCACAGAAACACATAATCAGTGACAATCACAGGTTGGAAGGGACTGCAGTGGGTCATCTGTCCCTGCTCAAGGAGAGTAATCTCAGAGCACACTGCACAGGAATGTGTCCAGATGGTTCTTGAATATTTCCAGTGAGAGAGACTTCCACAACCTCTCTAGGCAATCTGTTCCAGTGCTCAGTCACCTCCACAGTAAAGTTCTTCCTCATGTTCAGGTGGAACTTTCTGTGCATCAGTTTCTGCCCACTGACTCTTGTCCTATTGCTTGGCACCACTCAGAAGAGCCTAGTCCATCCTTTTGGCTCCCCCATTTTAGATATCTATACACATTTTGTCTCTTCTCAAGGCTGAACCAACCTCAACATGAGATGAGATCAATTGGTGCTGCTGTGCGTGGAAGTCTAAGCCCGAAACTAGCCCGCAGAAAGGCACCTCAGCAGCCTAGGTGTGGCAGCCCCGTGGCCGCTCAGCCCTGGCTCCCGTCAGGAGACAGGCAGGGCGTATGGTTGCCTAAGGCGCTCTCCCTCACGTCGATGGCGGGGACTGCAGCACCTTGGTAGAACAGGCAAGACAGACACAGCAGCGAAGCACGGGCATGAAGAAAGGCAAGGCGGCATGCAGGTCTCAGCAGCAGGAACCAGGTTTATTCGGGAAAGGAGCATGGCTGCCGGGATCTACCCCCCAGGTGGGAACTTGCACAGGGTGATAAAAGCTTCCAGAGGGGGGGAGCGACCCACCCCCTGGCCAGCGACATAACAGAACTGAGTGATTGATATGACATAGAACAAATAGGAGGCTTGTTGGGGAGGGACAGCAACTCCTGCTCCAATCACCTTCTGCCCAGGGTAGAAGATTCTAGGGATGGGGTGTGGGCAAAGAGTGATGGACAGGAGGTTACTGGGGAAACATGGGAGGGGTTTACAAAGAAGCCATGACAACTAAGGAGGGGACTAAAGACTGACAGGGGCTGTGGCGGGAGTTCCCTAGGCAACCGGGGGATTGACACATAACTGTAGAAGGGGGAGAGGCAGGGAGAGAGCCCAAGGCAGAACCATTTTAACATAACACGGAGGGAACAGAACAGGCCAGTCTTAACATTAGAATTATAACTTGAATAATAAACGAAACTATGAACTGAAGAGTGGTCACACCGCAACAAATTGGTTTGAGCATGATGCTAATAAAGCCGAGGCCATCCCTGGGTGGGCCATTCGCTGAAGAGTTGGACTCAATGATCCTTGTAGTTCAGGTCACCCATGGAGTTTTGGAGTCTCACTCTCTGGAGACATTCAAAATCCACCTGGACACTTTCCTGTGTGACTTTGCCTTGGCAGGGAAGTTGGATGATCTACAGAGGTCCTTTCCAACTCAAAATATTCTGTTGTTCTGTGAAATATCAAAACTGGGATGTTAGCATAAGCAATACTAATATAGCTACATTTATAAATGGACATTATGAAGGGAACTACCATGTTTAAAAGGCTAAATATCTTACCACATATTCATCTCATTGGATGACTTCTTCCTCCTCCTGTGAAACTCTAAATAATGTATTTTCTTAAAAATATTTAGGCTGCAGATTTCTTTTTGCTTGCAGATTTGATGAATTTTAACTTGTTTAATTTTTTTTTGTTTGTTTTTGGAAGAATGGAGTCAATTTTCTGTTAGTGTGAAATAGCATTATAACATTTTACTGAATTCTGTAAATTGTGGAATCAGTTAGGTTTTATATCCGTTCTTTCCAAGTTCCACCACTAAGTTTATATCATTAATTCAGCATGGCTTTTTGTCTTGGATCAAGTGAGATTATTATTTTGTTGATTTTACCAAGTTCTTTGTGGTGTGTCTTCTGATAAAGATGTATTTCTTTTATAGTTAAGATTTGCAGAGGATATTTGGAAGGTGATGTTAGACTCAAATTTGATATTTAGTGATTCTAGTACTCTATATTCCATAGGTTATCTGAATAAGCCAGGATCTTTTAACTTCTTTACGTACATTGACTTTATAGGTTTTGCAACTGCTTGGGAAACAGATTAACCATAAATGGAGATCTGTATGATAAGATTGTATGACTAGTCCAAGATTTGAGGGTAAAGCATGTGGGAGTGGCCTTTCTATATGGTCAATTAAAAGATTGGCTAGCTTATGCTGATGTTACTTCTTTTTCTGTCTTGTGTGCAAATTGATTCAAGAGAAAAAAAAAAAAAGCCTGCAAAAATATCAGATGAAAAAGTGCAATTAAAATATTATATAAAGTTGAAAACAGTCCAAAGGCAATGAAGTTTTAAATTTGCTTTACAAAGAATTAATAAATTTGAATTCTGATGACTAACATTTTTACATTATGGAAATTCCACCACAGTGTTAACTCTAAAAATTTATTCTAATTGGGTGGTAGAATCTCTAAAGAACAGCTTCAAGAACTGAATAGCATGTAAACTGAAGGCTTAGAACAAATATTAGAATTGCATATTTTTATTTTCAAAAACGTAATTAATTTTATTACTCAGTGCATAGAGAGGTCCTGATTAATAAATAACTCATGTTACGTGACATACTGTTACTAATACCATTTTAGTTCTTTATCTGAAAAGAGATATTTCTGTTTCTTCCAGAGCTGCCTTTTCTCTAATAACTGTCAGATGACAGTATGATAACAATGTCTAACAACTGTCCATGCTAGCGTCTATCTTGTACCTATTAGTAGCAAGAGTTCACAATATAGTTGCATTCGGTTTTTCCATTAAGGAGGCTTCAGCAGTTCTTCTTCAGCTACAGGTTTTTAATTTGTGAGTCGTTTATTAACCAATAAAATTGTTCCCAAATATTTTTAAACTGAAAAAATCTCCCCTTAGTAGTTTCGGTTCATATCTTTATAGATAAGTAGAAAAAAGGATTATGTTCAGTGCCTGTAAAGGTAATTAGCATGTTATGCATTTGGTAATAAACTAATAGTCTCCATTTTAACATCATATTTAAAAGATAGTAACATAACTGGTATCCTGCACTTCTTGTGAACATCTGCAAATTTGAAGACCTAGACAACAACATGAGAAAAAAGCCAAAACAGCTTTTTTTCTAAGTACTGTTGGACTTCAGCTCTTTCATGTGAGAATATATTTGACTTCTCTGATTTCAATTTGTTGTTAAAAATGCTAGAAAGATGAAAGATGTTAGAATAAACTGATATGAACCATTCTTATTTTGAAAATTATATAGAATCTCTCCAGAAGTGCTGACCTTTGTTGTCTATTTAAAATCAATTGCATGGTCATAGGCATATAAAGAAGCTTTTGTTAATAAAGTGTGCATATTTACAATATAACATTTAAAGATACCTGTATTTACATTCTTAACCCACAATACAGATTTTATAGATAAGCATTTCTGAAGGAATGTATAACTGAAGTGACAAGCCACCTGCAAGTTTGACTTTAAAATTACCAAAATGGTGCTGAAAGCAAATGTTAATGTCAGTGCAGCTTGAGGAAGATTCCTACTGTTTATAAATGGTGATAATTATGAGAGAATTACTTTTTCTGAAATGTTTTTTTTTTTTGACTCTGTAAGTCCAATTTATTTACAAACTGCTAAAATATGATCTTTTCCGTGATGAGAAAAAAAGGAAATATTATATAATTACAATTTCATTAAGGGGGATGTAGGGTGTACTATTACATTCTTTTAAGCAGACCAGTAAAGTGTGGATGAGATGTAGCCACCAACTGTTTGAAAAAATTACTTTCAGTTAACGAGGAGTCATTACTAATCATTTCAGCTGGAGAGTTCCACAGGGGGCTGTTTTGGCCATGCTGTTTTTCAGCATCTAAAAGAAAAGAGATTTGAATGACAGAAGAAACCATAAACTTCAAAAATCTCTGGCTGATGGATAGCTGGGCAGGATTGTAAGTGCTCCAGAGGATAGGATTAGAGTTTACAAAAATCCTAACAAATTAGACAATTTATACAAAACAAGAGTGTGCAAGAAAAATACAAGGATGCCATGACACAATGTGCAAATTAAACAAAAATAATTGGATAGAATGCAGCAACACAAAATTTTAACATAGTGTAATATTAAAAGTTTGTTACAACATAGACAAATTCTTTAATAAATCCCACACTACTGCTTCTTATGCCATCAAAATTTCACGACCTGTTTAAGCATACCATATCTCCTTTCCTGATCTCTCTATGCTCATGGTACTACTTTTAAAGGCAAGTAGTGAAGGGGAAAGTGAGGATTCACATGGGCAAATAATACCATACTGCAAGCTCTGTGTCTGAACATCATCAACACTGGAATCAAAGAGCATCTGCCTTGAAGGTCAGGTATAGCCATTCCAGCATATAAAGATTCCAGCATACAAACAAAAGGAGCTAACAAAGTAACACGGCAAGAAAAAATTAGTCTATAATAGAAAACTTTTGATAGTATTGTCATGTAATGGATATGGGATCTTTGCTGTGGTAGGGAATCCCAAACTGCAATGTTTTGGTGACAAGGCTGGATGGGTTTTCAGTTAAGGTTAGTACAGAGAAGAGAGAGAGAGGTATTTTATGCAAGTATAGATTATCTACCAGGAAATGTATATATATTATAATTAATACAATATCCATAAAATAATTGAATTACATATGGGGTTTTGGTTTTAGGCTTTGATATATGAACACCTGTATTTACTTATAAACCAGAATATTCCTTCAGGAGAATTAGAAAAAAGGGTTATATAATAAATGGAACTTTTTGATTTCTTCAGGAGGCATTTTTTGTGTCTTTTGAAGAAATGTTATGAGATTGACAAAGGTTATGATTCAGTAACAATAGAAAAATGTTGTGAAATGTCTGGTTTTGGAATATGGCAAAAATTAAAGCACACAGATCAAACAAAAAATTGGGAATAATAGCATTTGGCATTTTTTTAAGTGAAGGAGAAACAGATATCAGGAAAATTACAGAGCAGTCCAAAATAAAATGCATTCCTACTCCTCTTATATTGGGTTTTACTCAAATCTCTTTCCAGTTTTGAAAGAACTAGACAACACAATAGTCTATGTAACTATTACTGATCTCTTTTACACTATAATGTTTTTCTAAAAATCTAAGAAATGGGAAAGGATCTTGTGTTCAAAAAATAATAGAATCATTAAGATTGGAAAAGATCTTAAACTAATCAAGTCCAAACTTTCACCAAACACTGCTATGTTCCCCACTAAACCATTTGCCCAAGGACCACACCTACATGTTTTTGAACACTTCCAGAAAAGGTGCAACCCTGAGCAACCTCTTCCAATGCCTAACCACCCTTTCTGTGAAGAAATTTTTCCTAATCTACAATCTCCCCTGATGAAACTACAGGCTATTTCTTCTAGTCCCATCTCTTGTCACCTGGGAGAAAAGGCTGATCCCTCACCTCACTACAACTCCCTTTTAGGCATTAGCAGAGATCAAGAAGATCCCCCTTGAGCCTCCCTTTCTCCATGAAAAAAAAATTAGAATAATTTACACATACAAAAATAACTAGATTGTGGTGCAAAAAACTAATTTACGCTTAAATGAAATGTTTAAAATTTCTCTTTCATAGTCCACTTGGAACACCCTTAACTTTTAATTTTGTCCTCCTTTTGGAGTGGGTATCTCAGGATGCTAATAGTGAGAGTGAAATAAAATTTTGGACAATGTTTTTCCTAGGATTGAATTTAACTTTTCAAGTCTTTTGATACTTGGCAAAACCTTGGCAAAGAAAATTAGAATTAATGGGAGATAGTAATACACACTGTTGGCATTCCTTCTGGAATTTGTCTTCGTATTCATAATCATAAAAGTAAAGGAAATTGTTTTCTATGCTGAATTATAAACAGTATAAAATTCAAATTGCAAAAATACCATTGAAAACAACGTTTTATTACCTTCCTTTTTTTTTTACCTGACCTGTTGAAAGGGAAGTACAGTATCATTGTCCAGTACTGAGTCATCACAGAGTGATAGTTACTGCCTGGTAGTTCATATGGTGCCTTTAAAAAGGGGGAGTTATAAAAGGACTTTGAAAATTAAATAGTCTACTTAGTTAATGAACACTATCAGTGGTTTTTACTGAAGTGTTAAGCTCAATAGAATAAAGTATTTTCTTATTATAATAGCCTCTTGTTTTCTAAAATTGTGATGATTGCAGGTTTGGTGCAATTTAAACAATTTTGTAAAACTAAGCCTTAAAAACTTGACAGCTGTTGAAGAAACATCCTGTAATAGTGGAAACTTGCTAAACATTTAAATTATTGCTGAATAATGTCCTTGAGTTATATGTGCAAACTTAGAGAATAAATCCCTTTTTACATTAAATAAAACCAAATTACTTCCAGGAGGCAGAGTTCCTGTTCACTTTAAAGTACAATTAATTTCTGGCAATACAATACAATGAACTATCTTATTGATATTTTCAATTTATATATAAAGAAATAATGTATAAAAATAGCATTTTCATCTAAACCTGAGAGTGTATAATTAAAACTCCCAAGATGATTTTACAGAGCAGGAAAGTTTGTGAACAGAGTTTGTAACTTTTTTGGATCAATATTTTAGTTCACAGCAGAACTAAGATTATGCTTAAGGATTATTGGCATATAATTTCCCAATTTTAAGCATTTGGAGGCCTTCTGCGTAAGGATCAGAGTGCTGCCATAAACTCATTTTGTAGGGAAGGTAGTAATACAAAGGGTTTTTCGCCCAATTTCAATTCTAGGTAACTTTTTTTCCTCCAGTTGGTTAAAACTAGAGCAAAATAGTCTAGCGAAATTGTCCCCACAGAGATTCAAAATAATAAAATAGAAAAAAGTTGTAGAGACTCGGGTTAATTTAGATTCTTAAGACAGTGCTTGCAAAGTATATTTAGCTTAAGAGGTATATTTTCACTTGCACTGTGATTGTCCTATCAGATTTCATATACTGCTGCTGTCCTAAGACAAGGAATGGGAAGAGAAACAAAAAAATACAAAAAAAAATTGTTGTGAGAAAATTAGATGGGAGAAAAAAAGTTCAACTATTAAAATAAGAATTTTGTTGGGTTTTTTGGGGTTTTCTCCTTGTTTTTTCTCCCTAGCCAAATAGTAACAATATTGCATGATGACTTCTGCAGAGATAACAGGCTGTTCAGCAGATTGAGAGACTTAAGACTAAATGTATTTTTATGGTGGGAATTCTGAGGTCTTTAACTTGAAGACATTGATGAGGTTCTGCTGGATTTTCCCTGATAAATGTTCAGCTCAAACCCTAGTTAGAAACTAAAAGTAAAAAAACGAGACTATTTTAATATAAAGAAAGGGTAAATAGACATATTTTTATCTTCAGGTTATTTTTTTGAATGTGTAAAACCCTTTGGGAAAAAAAATCTGCTAATCTTTGAGACATGAAACAAACGCCAAACTAACAAACAAGCCCAAAATCCAAGAGCAATCCCTCAAAAACAAACAAACAAACAAAACAACCAATGTAAAAAAAAATAAACCAACAACCAAAAAAAGCCACAAAATTAATTTATCTAATACAAACACCATGGAAAAATTGTTAAAACTTGGCAACACTGCAAGAACTGAATGGATAATCTGTTAATTGGATGTCTTGAATAATCTTAAAATTACAGAGGCATACATGCTTCCTCCAAAGCATGGAGATTACCATTATAGTATCTAATATTCTCCTTTTATATGTTAATTATAATTAGCATAAAACTAAAATAAATTTTATATTATGTTTATGTAATTTTTCTATGTATCTTTCTTTTCTACTATTCAAAGAGACATTTTTATTTTCTATATTTTCTGATATTTATTTAGCAGATTTTAAATTTTGAGCATTAATCTTCATTAATGTTGCACTGGAAAGAGAAAAATGTCTGTAGACAAAAAGTTGGAAAGTAATTTGCTGCAGTAAAATCAATTTTAGATTGTTTTTATTAAGCTAATGTGTAACCTCAAACCTTATTAATGGAATAACCATGGTTATAGTATTGATAATTTTAACAAATCTAAGCAATTATAAAGAAATGCATCCAGTTCCATGAAATGAATGTTAATTCAATGATGAATCATTTGTATTTGATGATCATAAAGGAATTTGCTGCACTAATCTATTTTCTTCCTCTGCTTTTATAGAAAGCATTTCTTCTTTGCATCCCCATATTTACAAATATCCATGTCCAGTCAGACTCTATTGCTTCTACCCTGATACACTTTCGTCAGTCATCACAAAGCTTTCTGACCCATTTCAAACAGGAAAATATATCCTTTTTTATTATTTTAATTGTTTTGATTTCCCCCTCCTAGAATTGAAATCCTAAAATATGGTCTGATCTTTTTTATTACTTTCTAAGCATAAAAGTAATTTGTTTTCCAAAGGAAGTTTTTACGTTCAAGTAAACTTCTCAAGTCATAAATTAAATTGCTCTGCTGTGCCGTCAGAGTTCTTCTACCCAGATATCCCTGGAGTTTACTGGTCTCCACAGAAATCCACAATTTTTAATTTCTAGGAGAGATCTTAAAATTGATTTTTCTTCAAAACACTGTTGGGGTGTAGGGAGAGGAAGATTGAACACACTTGAAAGCTTAGGCTTTTATTGGTCTGGCTGCTTTTCTGACATAAAATGTGCTTCTTTCAGACTGTACTATTTGAGGTTTAAGTCAATTGATATTCATGTAGGGTATATGTATGTTAATTATTTGTGGTTTTTACAAGTACTGAACAAGCATTTATTTGTTTTATTATATATCTAATGTCTGACTATTTATTGTCAGTGGTGATAGAAAGCTTTTGTTTTGTGTTTTTCAGATCTCAGGATAGAGTTGTATTGATTGTGTTCCAAACCTGCAAGCTCAGGGTGAGTAATAAGTTTTGTTATTTCTTTATCCTGAATTGGGATGGTTCTGTGAATAACTGTTTTCTAGCATATGATCATATTTCCTCACATATAAAAAGCCCAAAGAAGTCCCACCGAGTCTGTGATAACATCAACCAGTAAAATCAGTGATTAATTAATCTCTATTTGTTTTAAGATATTGTAAGGGGGAAGGATTTTTTTTAGGCTTACCCCATAACAGTAAAATGAAATTGTTAGTGTTTTGTTTGTTTGTTGTATTTTAACATAGTTTGATTGAAGACATCATTTCCTAACTGTACTTCAATGCACTATGTGTAACTTGAACATTTTGCATTTTGAGACTTACATTAGCATAGTCATCAAACACAGAAAATGATGTAATTTCAGAGAGAGAGAGATAACATGAACTCAGGAGACAACAATCTGCAAAATGACAGAGGTTCTCCAGTTGTAAACTGCATTTCTGTACATTAAATAATTGGTGAGAAACCATCTTTTAGGAGTGAATCAGGGCCAAGCAGCAGAAAACAGTAATACAGCCATGTTACAGGTTCTATCAAAATTATTTCTTACTGTCAGGATTTTTATGTTACACTGGGAGGGATAAGATGGATACCTGTTATAATGAAAACTAAAATGACTGAAAACCTGTGGTTGCCATAAATAAATTTTTATACTTTTCCATAAACTTAAGTTTTTTGAGAAATATTATGTTTACCATGAAGTCAATTGAACAAAATACAATTATATTTAGCATGTTTCTGAAATAATTTAATAAGTAATGCAATAAAGCTATTGAGACAAACAAGCCTAAACAGGTTACCAGAGTATTCTCCTGTGTTTTAAGCTTGTTTCATAATATTAGACTTAACAAAGTAAAGTGCTTGTTTCATAACAAGGGACAATATGATTAGCAGGCAATTGAGATCAAACTTGATCTCAATCAAGTTTGATAAGTAAACCTTATTTGTACAATACAAATAGCTGTCATACTGTGCATAGATGGGCAGCAAACAGCACTTCTAGACAGTGGAAACCTAAACCCAGGAGAGCAGATCTGTCAGCTTTGCTTTGTGTTTCCACTCACTGTGTGAAGGTAGTAGGTCACTTTTGCCATGTTGCTACTTTTGTATTGAATTACAAATTTTTTGTTTTATGGTATATTTCTGTTTCAAAGGCTTCTTGTGAAAGCCTAAAATTTAAAATTTTGTATTATCAATTAAAAAAATAATGTAAAATATTCTTTTTTAACATTTAGGCAGCCCTGGAGGACTTTGTTTTCATTTTGTTTCTGCTGGTTTTCCATGAGTTTATTTCTTGTTCTTTTGCTCAGTCCTTCAGAATGAGATTGATCATTGCTGTCCCATAATTCTTTATAAGTAAGCAAATCTACTATCATCGAAACTGCTAACTGTATAGATATTGCCTTGTGTAGTTTGTTAATTTCTGGTGGTTGAGGAAACACAGTCAGTGTTTAATAAAAATACACTGAAGTGAATGTTAGAGAAGTCTCACTATAATTCTGGTATATTCGTTAATATAAGATTCCTGGTAATATTTTCCTCTTATGTTTTGAAAAACTGATGCTACACACAAGCATGTGTGTGTGTGTGTTGTGTATAATAAAGTTTGATTTTCAAAGAAATTATACAAAGACAATGGTATATCATGGTTTGAGGAACTTTTCATTTTACAGGACTTTTATGGATATGAATATAGGAAGCAGCTAAGCTAAGAGCATTAAATAATTGATATATATAATAAAATTATGGCAAATTAACAGGGAGAAGGCTTTGATATTAAAAAAGAAATAATACAAATAGACCTCCCCAAGCAATACAAAAGAGAAATCATTAACTTTTTTTGGGAAAATCCAGGAAAAATCCTCTCAAACCTTCCAAAACCCAAAAAAAAAAAAAAAACCCACAAACCCACAAAAAACCCAATTTGCCTCTTTTTTAAATTGGATCACTTAAGTTCAGCATAGCTGGAGCAATTAAAAAATGCATCTGGTTGGTATTTAATATGTAAGAGGGCTCTTTTCCAACATTATCATCTTACCAATCTACTTAAAGTAGAAAGATAAGTAGTCTAATTAATTCCTTGCTTGAATTAATAAGGTTCAATTATGCCTGTAAAACATGGGATTCTCCTCAGCATTGTTTGTAAACTGTATGTACAGCAGATTTGTCAGAGAACTTTCTTGCATGGTTTTACTGGACTGAAATTTATATACATAAAAGTGATCCAGCTGACTGAACTAGAACAGAGCAGTAGAACAGTAGATACAGACAGCTACTGGGCATTAAAGAATCCTTTGGATTCTTTGATCCAAAAATTTGGATCAAAACCATGCTTGGTTGAGTTAGAAGTTTAAATAAATGTTTGTGGTATGCTTGATTTAATAATTTATTATAATAACTCTAAAAACAGGACACAGGCAAAGCTAAGAAATACTAGTAATGATTTTCTAAATCTTACTGTGTTGTTTCATTTTTTTCTAATAATGATGTTATATTATGTATATACTTAAGAAATATTACCTAACAAATAAATAATTTCAACTTTCTTCTTCACTTAAGAATTACATGATCGTTCTTATGGAGATTTGAAAAAAAAAAGAAAATTAACTGATAGAGAACTAATGGATGAAAATAAATATTTCACTGGAAAATGAATATCAGAAACTTACCCAACCATATGTCAAGGTCCTGTCCATGCCAACCTCTAATGACAGTACTTATATTTTTATACAAAATAAATAAGTAACAGTTAAAAAAAACCAAATCTAGCTAGAAGAAAGCACCCACAAAAACAAAAACAGAAACCCAAAAAAACCATTTTTCTCTACTTATTTTAACCATTTTTCTAGATCTCTTGTAGTTCAGTTATTAATTTTTTAACTCCTTTTATATACTTTATTTATCTGTTGCCTCATGTGATTAAAGAAGGAAAATAAAATTTCAGGACCATGGCAAATTTTCTCAAAAAAGCTACAAATCAACAACTTAAATTTGCAATATACTCCTTTAGAAGCAAATATTAATTTTTTAAAAATATACAGTAGAAGAAAACAAAAAACATCAGTTTCCTGACACCTTGTGGATGATATGAGATGATATGAGTCTGTAAGAGGCAGCATGCAGTTTCAGGAGTTGTGAAGGATGTGTCTCTCCACTCAGGATGTTAAGCAACTGAATCCATTCTGCTAACTTTCCATAGCTGTCTTTTTCACACTTTTGAAAGCAGTGGCAGGAAGGAACTAGACATGTAGAGTGAGCTTGAGTTTTATTGTGCGTTCAGCTTGTGATGTCTATTTCTCCAAACTGACACTTATGAAAATAATTTCCATCAATCTGTGTGTGTGACAATATTTCATCATCCCAGAAATACCATAACTTTAGTTTTTTTATCACTTTTATTTTTATATGATCTAGAAAATCATTATAATAGCAAACACCTATTTTTCAATTTTAAAATTAATCTTTTTGAAGACAGACTTTGGAGACATAATCTCAAAATGCCATTTAACATGAATTCCTCTGAGTTGTGTATCACAAATTACCAGGTATATTTCTATAAGTATGCTTGTATGTTAGCTGGGAACACCTTGACACTAGTTACTGCATTTAACATTGTATTTGGAGAATACTTTACTTCTGATTAATTATCTACATATGAATGGATGAAAATAAATACAAATAAGTATGGGTATATATATAAAAAAGCATATTAGTCTTCCTGAATGCATTCAGATTTGATCCTGTATAGTCTCTGATTGCATTTTTGCTTTATAGGTAGACAGGTATACATGCATACATAGAAATGTGTATTTATGCATTTCTAATGTGTAATGTAGTATTTTCCTAAAAGCACTGTAGAAGTGCTTAACCACTTGTTCTTTTTAATGTAAATTTTTAGCATAAGTGTAATAAAACATAGAAAAGTAGTACAGCAAATTTATCTTTTAATACTTTTCATACTGGGTTCACTAACATGTGAAAAGGTATGGATAGATCTTTTGCATGCCATATTATGGTAAAAGTAAAAGGTTGTATGTAAGTTGCAAGTAAGTTCTGGGGTTCTTTCACTGTTCTTTTCTGGGTGTTTTTAGAAGTCACAAAAAATAACTCCTGCTAGAAAAATTATATCTTTCTTAAATATTAACGTACCACTTAAAAATTATTTATTTTATTTGAAACACCAAATAGTCACTACATTAGTTTTTTTCATTAAGGAATACAACCAATGAAAGTAAACCAACTTGGATAAAATGTGGAATGGATAACAAAAATCCCTTACACTGAAAACACTTTCTTTTTCAAATAAGCATACTTTGAAAATATTGATTAAAAAGTCCTACCATGGCCTCAGCCTAGGGCAAAGTATCATTAAAATGATGATATGCAACCTTGATTATATTCTGTTTTTTACCTCTGAGAATGCCATTGCATCTCTTGGGAGTATGAAGATTTCTGAAATTAAAATCAGCTTTAAAAGAAAAGGTAGCTTGAATCTAATTTTCAGATTGATAGAGCTAAACATACAATGAGCGCAAATCTCTTCTAATGTAAACCAGAGAGCAACATTATAACCCTCAGGGTTTTTCAATGGTGATTGTATCCAGTTCTTTATAAAGAACTTTGCTAGTTTTCAGCCAGTGATTATTGTGTCTTGTAACTGGCTTAAGGGACAGGACTTGTGGACAAGAGAGAAGGCTGGTCATATGTAGCTGCAAATGACACAAATTTGGTTGAATCTAACGGATTCTAGAGGAAGAAATACTGGTGGTATAAATCTAAATGGGCATAAATTTTGGAATCATTTTCTCCAGTTAAATTATTTAAATTATTTGATGGGTGGGAGACATGCCTCTCCTTTGACGTACTAGAAATCACTTGTAATGGACACAGTAGTGGGTACAATTATCAATGGATTATTAGAAATGTTCTTAGACTGATTTTCTAACATGGCTTTGAACTTCTTTATCAATTCACAGCCATCCCATTAAACACAAATTTTCTTGGTTGTTTTCAGGATATCAAAATAGGAAGAAATATTTTTAATTTATTAGCTTGTATTTATAAGGTATATCAGTATCTGCTTATGTAAGATTAGAATTACTCCTTTTCTACAAAGGTTGTGGAATAGGAAATGTAAATTATGAGTTAAAGGTAAAATTTCCTCTTTCATTCAGCCCCTAACATTATTACAGAAATATGAAACAGAGAATACCTAAAATTCAACATAGCAAGAAGTTTTGCTTTTATATTAGTAGAGATCTGCTAACTCTCCAAAGGAAGATGTTTCTGCCCAAGACCAAAAGATACTGTACAACCATTTTGTAATGCTGCAAGAGAGACAGGTCATCCTCAGGACAACTGGTCTCCCTACCTGGTAGACAGGGACATGGAGCAGCATAGCTTCCCTCTGTAATCCAGGAGAACACAATTAGTGACCTGCTGAGCCACTTAGATGCTCTTCTTTTGTCAATGGGACCAGAAAGTATCCATCCTAGGGTGATGAGGAAGCTGGAAGAGCTCACCAAGCCAGTCTCCATCACTTTTCATCATTCCTGGCTCGCCAGGGAGGTCCCAGACAACTGGAAACTACCCAATGTGACCCATCCACAAGAAGGGCTGGAAGGACACTATAGGAAACTACAGCCCTGTCAGCCTCATCTTGGTGTGGCAAGGTTATGGAACAGATCATCCTGAGTGCCATCACACAGGACCTACAGGATGGCCAAGGGCTCAGACCCAGCCAGCACGGATTTAGGAGACTGCCTGGCCAACCTGATCTCCTTTTATGACCAGATGTGCCCATCTGTACCACTGGATACGTGTACCACTGGATAGATGGACCAAGTCAAATGACCTAAGTCCAGGTGCCAGGTCCTGCACTTTGGCCACAACAAACTCCTACAGCACTACAGGCTGGGGACAGAGTGGCTGGACAGTGGCCAGGCAGAAAAGGCCCTGGAGGAAGTGACTGACAGCAGCTGAACATGAGCCAGCAGTGCCCAGGTGTCCAAGAAGGCCAATGGCATCCTGGCCTGTGCCAGCAATAGTGTGGCCAGCAGGAGCAGGGCAGGGATTGTGCCCCTGTACTCAGCACTGGTGAGGCCACACCTTGAGCATTGGCCCCTCAATATAGGAAAGATGCTGAGGTGCTGGAGCAGGTCCAGAAAATGGCAAGGAGGCTGGTGTAGGGTCTGGAGCACAAGTCCTATGAAGAGCCGCTGAGAGAACTGGGGCTGTTTAGCCTGGAGAAAAGAAGGTTCAGGGGAGACCTCATCATTCTCTACAACTGCCTGAATGGAGAGTGCAGTCAGGTGGGAGTTGCCCTCTTCTTCTAGGTTTGGATTGGATATTAGGGAGACATTCTTCACAGAAAGTGTGATTGGACTTGGAATGGACTAACCAGGGAAGGAATGGAGTCACCATCCCAGGAGGCATTTACGACTGGATGTGGCACTTAGTGCCATGGTCTAGTTGATTCTGTAGTTAGAGAATCAGTGACACACACTATATCCCTGAAGTAAATTATAAAATTACATTACAGATAAATCTGAAACTTTTCTTTTAGTTAAGAGTAACCATTTATTTTCTGTTCTTAAAAAAAAAAGGATAAAAGGGGAAAGAAAAAGGAAAGAAAGAAAGTAATGATGCTTGAACAGCTTTTGGTTTTATAAATCGGTGAAATATTCTTCTAGATTTCTTTTTCAAAATCTAATAAAAAGACTACTATTAATGTTTATGGCCTGCAAATTAAGTCTTTTTTCATGCACTTCTAATGAACATGATCTTGTAAGTCCTTGTCAGTCGGGTCAAAATACTTTATTTTCTTAGGCATGCAGGTATTTATATCTTTCACATGCATTATTTTCACTGGGCTTGTACAAAATCTAAAACAAATGAGTCACTAGTTTATGCCACTACTTTGCACGAATTGACAGGAAGATGAAATTTGCCTAATAAATACCTAAAGAGCTTTATAAATGCTATATCCAGTATCCAATTTACCGCATTACACATTGGGAACTAGCATTCCATCCACTCTGTTGTGTCTTTTATTTTCTCTATATTTTATATTTGTAATGAAAGCAGAGAAATGGTAACTTTACCCACTGCAGTACTGGAAGTGCTGTTAAAGCATAAGTTTATCAGAGATTTCATAATTTAAAATTCACACTGAAAATAGCGAATTGAAAACAGAGAATTAAAAATAGATTGAATATTTAGACAGTTGCTAGGCTATTGGACACATGCTTCAAATGATAATGTCCTGCCTTTTCATCTTCATCCAGCTTCTGCTCATGAATGAAACAAATTTTCCCAGAGAATAATCTTCTTGAAAAGTATCTCACAAATTGTCACAAATTGTGGATCTATAATGAGTTGAGCTGAAATCTGGACAATATTTGTTTGAGGAAGTTGCAAAATAAGCAAACTTTTTTCCATTTCATACACAGTTATGGTTGGTTTTCAGAAGTTAAATTCGAAGTTGTCATGTGAAAATACATGTCCAACAAGGCATTTTCTCAATACTTACTATCCCTGAACAAATACTGGGCAAAACCTGCATTATTTTTTTTCAGGGAAATGTATTCTTTTGAGTGTGTGCATGTGCATTTCTGTTGAAGAATTTTCCTGAATCTTTATGTTCAGTAAGATATTGTATAGAAATAAAACCTGAAAATTTGCATCATGAAAAAAACCCCTTATACTTGGGATGATGGGTCCCACAAATGCATTTGCTGCACAAATGGAGGACAAAATTCTTAGTGGCTCATTTTCAAAGATTTGTCCAATAGATTCACTCACATTCATTTGGGAATTGTGTACAGTAAAATCTGATCTCAACTGAGTATTTCAAAATTTTAGGAGAAAGTCATGTATCATGTAAACAAATACACAACTAACTGTAGTATTAGTCCTAAACAAAAGGCTGTTAAATTATTTTAATTCATACCTCCAATTAAAACTATGTTTTGAATAGATGCATCAAAGACCATAAAACAAAATCTAAGCCAGGTCAAAGATTCAGCTGTCTCAGCATGACTTTTCCAGTGGTGCTTGGCTGCAAAGGTTTAAGTGATATTTGTTCTGCACTAGCTTCCATCTTCTGTCAGTCTCACTGTTCCAGTCAGCTCACTGTATTACACTGAAATGGAAAAGTGGGAAAGGATAATGAAGAAATCTGAAAACACCTCAGATCCTCGTAATTTTAGATTTCATTACTGAGTAAAGTTTCTATTGTGGCAAAAAAGTAAAGTTGGTACATGGCAAATTCAATCAATCTTTTAAATACAAAAAAAAAATCATTTCAAAATTCCAATTCCACAGAAATTTTAATCTAATTTAAAATTTAAAGTGACTAGAGAGGAGAAAAATAAAGTACATGCCATGTGCTATGTACTTCTAACAGTTCCTCCTAGTACAATCTCTTCCTTCCATCTCCTCCAGTCCACTGGCATCTGCGTCGTGATAAATTGCTTGCAACACGTCTGAATGTACAGCTTGAATAGGTGCATGCAGCTTTGAGGATACTATTTTCTTTTTTGTTTTTCCCTCATGACATATCAAAAGTAAGGAATTTATATACTATGGTTTGTCCTTTTGAACTTTGATAACCCTATCAATGTTTATCAATGTTTGTGTCTGAACTGAATCTTGGTATTTATTTGGACTGTGTGTATACTCAGGGACCAAGATTAACCTTATGCTGGATCATTTTATCAATAATGAGGAATTAGGGGAAGAAAACAGAGGTAGCCTGCATTCAGAAACATTGATGTGTATTCATGTCTGCAAAAGTCTTTAAACAAAAAGTAGGTAATTCTAGAGGTAATAACAGAGGCGATTTCACTGTGTGACTGGGTGGAATTCAACACCCCATATGTCTGCTTTACATGACAGATTATTAATAAACTGCCACTGTCATCAGGAAATACCAATTGGCAGTGACTGCCCTTTCTGAATTAAATTTTTAGAAGTTTATTCTTAAATATTCTCTCTAATACCCTTTGGTGCAAACCATTCACTTAATGCAGAAAATACACTTAGTTCTTGTGCCATATAGATTGTAAAAAAAAATAGCAGAATAGTAGCACACAAATCAACTTTACTCATTTTACTGTGCAGAAAATGGGGACTGGAGAAGATAGGGCTATTCTTGTACCTGGACATATGGAAAAGGTTATGCGAGATATTCCAGCTCGTAGTAGAACTCAGACTTCTCTAAACAGAGAGACACAGGCATATTGTTAATAAATTATAGGATTTTTATACTTCAGAGATTTTTTTACTTGCTTCCAAAATCACTGCAAACCCCTTTGCTGATCAATCACAGTGAAAATCTCATTATTTCCATTAATCTTAGATATAGGTTATACACAGATATACTCTGGATAATGAAATATCAGATAATCCCTTCAGAAGAGTATTTGTTTATGAAGTAAGGAGTGAAATTATTGCATAATATGAGTAACATATTGTTGCTTGACACCTGCTTTGTTGCATATTTATGCACTTTGAGAAGATTTTCCTATGTCAGATATATGTCTTCTCTCTTCAAATTCCAAAATATTTAGGGTGAAATGGTATGATTAATATGCAGTGGCTAACATGTGCAAAAGAATCATCTGCGAGGGATTGTCTTGGAAGAGGGCTAGCAAAAGCTTCATCCCAAAATGAAACTCAGGCTACATTAATTAATTCATCTTAAGCTAACCAAAAGCATAGATGCAAATGAACATATATCTTTTTCTTTTTCTTTTTCTTTTTCTTTTTCTTTTTCTTTTTCTTTTTCTTTTTCTTTTTCTTTTTCTTTTTCTTTTTTTTTCTTTCTTTTTCTTTTTCTTCTTTTTCTTTGCTTTTGCTTCTTTTATGCTTTTCCTTTTGCTTTTCCTTTCTTTTATGCTTTTCCTTTCTCTTATGCTTTTCCTTTTGCTTTTCCCTATTTCAGGTACAGGATTATATGATAACACTGTAAAAGAGCAAGATTGGGCCATTGTCAGAGTATCATCTGCAATTGTTTTACTCCTACATGAAAAATAAATTTCTCTGTATTTTTAAGGCATTAGTTCATATCAGCTCTGCTACCCATAAGGAGATAATTGAAGTAACTTTCTTCCATCTATATCTATTTTTAATTGTATGAAGATCTAGGATAACAGTAATCTGGGAATGTTGAAGTTAATTGGTAGGAGTTGAGTGGAGGCATATATCCTTTAGAGACATTCTTTGATATTTGTACTGCTACCTTTTTAAAGAAATTTAGAAGAGAGGAAGAGTACAAGGAGCTCCAAGACAATGTAAAGCTCTCACCACCAAGTCTGAATATCCTGCCATAGACAGGGACATCTTTCACCAGAACAGATTACTCAAGCCCCTGACATTGAAATAATTTTAGGGGGACATTAACAACTTGGGGTAACTTGTACAGTGTCTCACCACTTTCATAACAAAAAAAAAATCCTTGTTGATGTCCAGTCTCGTCCATTATTTACTCTTCTGAGTCATTTAGAAAAAAAAATAGACTAATCTTTCTAATTTTTAAGAGGTTTCCCTTTTTGTCATTCCTAGAAATTACATTTCTACATAGTTTTCCGTAGGTGTCAGTCTTGACTATATATTCTTCCCCATACATCTGAAAGCATGCCTAGTTTCTGGAGAAAAGGTGACTGAAAAATATGAAACATTTTGCTTTTTTTTTTAATTCCTTCCTTTTTTTGGCTACCATGCTGCAGCTCCTTTATACTTACCCATTTCCAGACATTTTAAACATGGAATCTACCTTAAGTATCTTAAAGAGCTATGACTACCATTAGTGTATTTTTAATGTATTTTTTCCTCTGGTTTTAATATAGTAAAAAAATGCTGCAATCTCAGGAAATTTTCACCCTTTGGAATAAAACGAACTCTTTCTCCAGATAGTGCTGGACACAAGTTTTTATCTGCAGTTTCAAAGAATGATTATAACTATACTTATCCATTTTAATTAAATTTTCTGTTAAATTTTAGAAACCATGAAATTTCAGTAACAATTCCAGTAACCAAAATTATTGCTGTTTTAAATAAGTTCTTTTTTCTTCATGGCTTGATTTGCCAGTCTCAGAAGAGGACAATATTTCTGTTTACGCAGAATTACCTTAATGTTCAGTGTGGGCAGGGAAAGAGCAGGGTAAGAGTGTCCAAATACCACTACATGCAGCACACATATTTAACCAATTCTTAATGTGCATACAGGATCCTAAATTACCTATGAAAAAATATCTAATGCAAGATCTTGGCTAGCCTCAGTGGCTCATGTCATCTAGGAAGGACATGTAGCCTGAAAAAAACCCAAAAAATCCCCAAACCTTCCTCCTCGTCACCCCCCACTGAACAAACAAAAAAAAAAAATCGAACAAGGTAGAAAAACATGGTATTAGTTTTATTAGTTTCACTCTTTTCTGCTGCCTGAACATGAGAGAGTTTAAACCAAAGAAATATACATTGGCATGACATGTTCCCAGACAAGAAGATGTTTCTGAAAGAGTATTACAGCTTTCAGCCTGTATCCCCCCCATCCACCAAAACCATGGATGTGATTCTGAGTGCAGAGATGACACAAAGGCTTCTTCCTAATGAGTTCCTTCATATCCAGAGGGATGTCTCTCAGGTTTGCCTCTTTATATTCCTATTAATTAGCCATAAGGCTTATTTTCCTAGGTACTTTTGAACCAATAAGAACAAAAAAAAAAAAAAAAAGGAAATAAAGATTATGAAAAATATAGTAGATGGTATTTCTCCTGACCAGACATCCACCCCCTCATAAGACAGAAGACCATTCTCCTCCAGATTCTAATCTCTAGCAAATGCTCTTCCAAGTGTTATGACCACTTTTTTCTTTCTCTCCTTCTTTGGGGTATTTGAGCATGATGCCTTAAGTTTTAGCTTTCATATTTTCATATGCTCTCAAGGCATCAAGCCAATATTCCATTTGCTAACCTTTTAAAACAAAAGCAAAGACAAAGGAATGCTCTGTGTAAAAATTCTATATGTTGTGTCATGCCAGCTCTATGTCCCTTTCCAACCAAAGCAATCTACTCATTCATAGAGTAAAAGAAAGAGATCCTGATAATTAATAACTTTGAATTGTGTTCTTGTTCTTTGCTTGGTCTGTTCTGATTGATTATTATTGCTCTCTGCTCCTTTTCCTTATGAAAGGATTGACATCTCCATGCTGTGGTGATGGCCCTCAAGAAATATCTTGGCAGCTGGAGGAGTTTCACTTTGTTTCAGCCTAGCAAGTCAATCTGAAAATAAATGTCCAAAATGCAATATATGCGTGTAAGAGTGACACTTCAACTTTATAAGCCATTATTAGTCCCTGTATTAAGTGTGGATTTGGAAGACAATTCACTATCTAGGCAACATAGTAATCTAAATCTTTTTAAGTACAGATCTTGAGCATCAGTATCTGATTCAGTCACAACCACACTGCCACAAAGCTGCAGTCACTTATCAGGAAAGAATGACAGCAGAAGATTTGGCATGGTGACTCGTGCACACAGCATGTTTGGTACCATGAACATGGTGAAAGGCAAATAACAACCCCTTCAGCTCAGTAACAGCTGGTGCATGACATTCTCCTTGTTACAGACCATGAGGACTCTGCTGAGATGTGTGATCTATCACAGAATATTTGTCATATCTACATCAAATTTACATGTTCCTTAGTAAAGACATGGAGTCATTTTTACTATCCTTACCTTTTTTCAGTTCTTTAACCATATACAGTAGAACTATGATAAATGCAGGAGCATGCTTCTTTTACTTTCTCTTTCTTATATGTATAAAATGTCTCTAATTATAGAAAACACTGCAACATTGACATGAAAAACTAGAAAGGAAAGCTGTTGTGGGTATTAGCTGAAGAGGTACAAGCAGATCAAGTCCTGTACATGAGTGCCCTGATGAATCATGGTGATACATATTACTACAATCACAAAATGCTTTGGATTGGAAGACTTTAAAGATCATCTAGTTCCAACCCCGCTGCCAAAGACAAGAACACCTTCACTAGACCAGATTTCTCAAAATCCCATCCAACCTGGCCTTGCAAATATTCAGGGATGGCACATCCACACCTTTTCTGAGCAACCTGCTAGCAATATCTCGTCACTCTTTGTAAACCTCTGGTGCTCCATCTGTGAGTTTATTTTAAAAGGTCTTATGATACCCCTTTTCCCTGAGGTGACACAAAAAAAAACAAAAAAAAAAAAAACCAAAACAAAAACCACACACACAAAAAAAAAAAAAACAAAAAAAAAAAAAAAAAAAAAAAAACCCAAAAAAACTTGACAAAAGTTTCTGGGAGATTAGAAAACAAATTACTGGCAAATCTTAGAAGATCAGGAACTTGGCAGAATTTAAAACAAACATTCCATCAAAATAAAGCATTTCATAAAACATTGACACTAACTAAAAAAGCTTTAAGTTAACCAGATTTCAGGAATGGCAAATCAGGAGAAGAAAAGGAGAGAAAGAAAGGACACGAGAGAGAGAGAGAAGAAAGATGTAGCTACTGCCTTGGATCTGAGGTGGGGCTTCAGCTGCTGTAAAATCCAAGGACTATAAAATAGGACTGTGGCCACAGTCATTGCACAATGGCTTTTACTGCCCTGGCTTCCTGTGGCCATGCCTTCCCCTAGCTGGGGCTTCCAGTTGTCTGGCCACTCTGGGGCTAGGTTGGGCCTCCAGAGTGGGGTGTGAGGCACTGTTTCCAGTCTTCCAGGTGTGCCAGTGACTGACAGCTGGACTAGAACCTCCAGGCAGGTGGGGTGCAGAGTGTTGCACTATTACACTTTCCTCAGAACTTGTCCTGTTCCCTGCACATACACACTTCAGTTTTTGAGCCAGTAATAATTTTCTCCCAGTCTCCCACACACCCATAGTAAAGAATTTATTTTAAATATCTGATATAAAGTATCTCCTCTTTTTGTTTAAAACTATTTCCACTTGTCCTATCACTGTCAATGCATGCATATAGTCACTCTCCCTCTCTTTTAGAGACTAGCCTGCTTTAAGTACTGAAAGGCTAAAATTAGACATCCCCATAGCCTTCCCATCTGCAGGCTGAAAGCCTCCAGCTCTGTCAGTCTCTTCACAGAAGAGGTGTTCAAGCCCTCTGGTCCTCCAGGACTATTTTTGTGGCCCTCCTCTCTCTGACAGGTCCATGTCTTCCTCTTGTTGGCGTCTCAGTCCTGGATCACCATCATCTCAAGAGGGCAGAGTAGAACGAGAATCTTCCCTTGGCCTGCTGGCCATTTTTGTTTTGATGCAGTCCAGGATGCTCTTGGCTTTCTGGACTGTAAGCACACACTGCTGGCTGACATCCAGCTTCCATTCACAAGAACTGCTCCTCATAGGGATGCTCTCAATGTGTCCTTCACCAGGCTTACCCATGTCTGGGACTTCCCTTACCCTGATGTAAAGCCTGTATTTGTTGAACTTCATAAGGTTTTGTGGCAATACTGCTCATGTTTGTACAGGTCCCCCTGGATGGCATCCATCACCTGTTGCGTCAACAGCAGCATTCATTAAGGTATCATCTATAAGCTTGCTGAAGGTGCACCTGCTCCCACTGTCTATATCATTGATAAAGGTAAAAAAGAGCCCTGAGAGGCACCACAGGTCACCAGCTTCCACACAGATATTAACCAAAACTCCCTGGTTCCACTCATCTAGCCAATTCCTTACCGAATAGTTCACCCTTCAAATCCACATCTCTCCAGTACAGAGACAAGAATGTCATGTGCAACTGTATTAAAAAACTTACAAAAGCTTAGTAGAGATGACATAAGTCAGTCTTCCTCTATGAACTGTTGTCATTCTACCATAGGAGGCAGCCAGGTTGGTCAGGTATAATTTGCCATTAGTGAGATGCCTGACTGCCTCATGACATCTCTTTGTTTTGCATGAGCCTTAGCATTCCTTCCATGAAGATTTATTCCATCATCTTCCCAGACACAGAGGTAAGGCTCACTGGTCTGTTATTCCCCAGCTTTCTTTCTTCCCTTTTGAGAAACAGGAGAGGTGTTTAACTTCTCCCATCACTGGGGACTCTGCCAGATAACCATGAGTTTTCGTATAACATGAATAGTGCCTTGGCAGCTACATCAACCATCAGTCCCTCAGGACTCTGAGGTCCATGTCATCAGGCCCCATAAACTTGTGCTTATTCAGTTTCATCAAGTGGTCAAAGCTGTTTTTTGCTTACAGTGGGTGGGACTTCACTTCTGTAAACCCCACCTAAGGCTGTTGAATGTCAGTTGTACTTTTTGTAGAGAGATTTTTAGCAGCTATTTTCAGATGAATTGTTTATTTTCTCATAGATGGTACCTTGTAGATGTAAAATGTTGATAACTTTTAAGGGTGGAAAAATCTGGTTATACTCAGATTTTTAACCCTTTTAACTGTGTCTTTGACCTCTAATCAAGGTGCAATTTTTCTCCAAACAAGATTGTGTTTGTAGAATCTTTAGAGAACAACCTTGAAAAGAATACTATTGGGAATAATGACTTCAAAGTCAGTATGATTTCATAGAATAAATGACTAGTCAGGAAGCCGTCACTCACTCTTAATTAAAGTTCTTCATCTAGAGAACTTGCAGTTCTAGTCAGAGCTGTCAGGAATGCTATTCACTTTGCGTCAAGTTTGGTAACATGTGCCAGCATGTCACCTTATTTTCTCAAATATGAAGTAAATCTCCTTAATATTTTAATTTGTATTCAATAAACTAGGAAGCTGAGATCTTAAAAAGATATAAGAAATATTTAGGGCAAAATTTAGTTTGGACTTCAAGGCTTTAAAATGGCATAGATACATCAAGGTTACAGCATCCTAGTCCTTTGCACTGACATGACAATATTCACTTATATAGTATAAGTGAATTATTTAGTTGCAGTTTGATCACATTCATCTGCTCTCATTTATGGTTTTACTGCTCCTGTGTTTACACATGACCTAGTTTTCTTTGCACTTACACCTACTGCAAGCATTTATAACAAAATAGGTTGAACACAAACCAGATTAAATATTTAAAAACATTCCTTGTGGTATTCTTCTGCCCTATTTCACTAGTAAAAATGACCAGAGAATACTTTAGACAGTCAGTGAACCTATTTTATTTGATGAGATATATGTGCAGCAGATATTTGCAGATTTAATAGTTTTTATATAAATGACTTTAAAAGCACATCTTCATAAATAGAGATTAAGTAGAAATTATCTATACAACTACAATTCTTGTAAAGAAAATAGTATTGTTTTGTTTTCCTAGTCATTCATATTCTTGTAGTAGTTTGCCTAAGGCTACAGGTTCATTTAATATATTTTCCTTATTTTTATTCTCTTCAGTTAGTTGGTTGCTAATCTACTTTTAAGACTGGTCTGATATTTCAAAACCAAAAGAGCAGATAAGCTAGTGCTCTAGAGTCCAGAATGCTCTTATGGCTGTAGAAAATGCCAAAACTGACTGGAATCTGAAACGAACTCTCCTAGGTAGATGAAAGCGACACCACTGAACTTCATTTTGCAGAGCTAGAGCAAGGGTAAAGATGAGAGGTGCATAAGGAACACAAATGTGCTAAAGTTCTGGAAACTGCTGCTGCTATTGAGGGTGGGTGCCATTGTAACTCCACAGCAGTAGAGTGAGCAGGACTGAACAAGAGATGGCAGCAGCTCAAAGGGGATTGTGCCTGCAGCAGAAGGGAGAGGAAGGCAACTACACTGTGATACTCAGAAACTCCTGCTGTGATTTAAACTCCAACAGGAGTTGTGTGTAGCAGGGGTAGTTCCACATGATTGATTTGTGATGTACATGTAAGGGGAAGCTTATGTAAACTTTCAATGTGAAGCAAGAAAATGCCCTCAAAAGCTTAGATGCTCTCAGGCCTGTTCAGGTAGACAGCTGAAGATTTCATCCTTTCCCAAGTACTGACTGTTGTAACATTGAAACATACCATTACATTCTAATTCATCTCGCAAAAGCTACTCATATGTGGACAATATTTTTGCACCTGAGAAAGTCTGAACTCAGTATGAAAAGAGTGGTGAAATATCATGTGACTAACATCATTTGGTTATGCTTTTGATGTTTATTTCTTTCAGTGTAACCTGGTATTTAATTTTCCAGAACAACAGATGCCTCAAGGAATTCAGATCCTCTCATTTCAGTGGCTGTTTTAATGACAGACACTTCAACCTTATTAAAAATATGCAGTCCAGAAAACTATCTACTATATGAGGAATGTTCTATATTGATGTTAGTATCAACATACTATTTTAAATTTTTTTGTGGTTGTCTTGCATTTCTTTGATTTTGGTATTGCAAAGTACTTCTGAGCATTACACAAGTGTAAATAAATATCTTCATCCAGTGGTAGTCTATAAAATAGTAGCTGCTTTGTCTTTCTTAGAAGAAAACATTTCTCAGACAATAATTTATTATTTTTTTCTTCTGCTAATATGAACACTGCACCAAAATACTATTTTCCTTTACTTTGTAAAATTATAATAGCCAATTTGAATTAGATCTTGAAATCTGATCAAATAGTCCAGATGTTCTAGCATGAACACTACAGTTTCTCTGTGATCCGTGTCAGAAATGCAGCTGTCAACAGAAAAGCACACCTGCCACCAGTTTTCTGTCAGCAAATTATTTTTCAGTTTTATTAGGAAGAGTTGTAAATTGCCAGAACAATGCTTTGGTCTTATACTGAACCTTGCAACATACTCCACATTCACAATCCACAAATCACCATGTTTAAGAAAGTTTATGTGGAAATAACTCCGAGTCTGTGAAGTCACATACTAAAAGAGTTTAACTTCAAAATATTATTTGGGATATCTCCCAAATGCTGACCATTAGAACAAATTAAGATGCTGAGATTTGCATAGGTCACCTGTGGGCTGTCGTGAGTGTACATGTATTTACCTCAAGCAGTAGTTGAAGCAAGAGAAATCCATGGGTCATTATCATTCAAATTAGAATGGGTATGCGATTGGCCATTACAGCAGCATTCTGAAGGGAGATAGATTTATGTATACCAAAAAGCATTCAATAACTAAAGTTCTAGATATTCTTTCACCCTCTCTCTTATATTAACAGTGGCTTCTGGTACAAGGTTTTAATCTGATACCCTCTCTATAGAGAATAGGCCTCTAAACCATGTAACTTTTTTTAAAGATTCTGATGAAAGCTGAGGCATCACCCATTTTATAGGATATCACAACTTTTTAAGACTTGAACTGTATTATCCCAAATGAATGATTAAATGTTTCTCTGCTGTACTACCTTGCTGGAGGTTTTATGGTTTAAAACAAACTACATTTGTCAGTTATGTACGATTGCACAATCAACAAGACCTTGATGCTTTTATCTCTTAAAATAAAAACCATTTTGAAGGGTGGTTTCTATCCCTGGCCCCCAACCTTTTAAAGAACCACTGTTGTTTATTTTTTTATTTGGGTTTTTTTTTGGTTTTAAATTTTAGTACACAACTTTTAAAAGCATGCAATAAATGCTCATTTGAGATCCTATTTCTAAAACACTATTTACTTGATTGTTGTCATGAGATGTCATTAGGCTAGTAGTTATTTCTAGTCCTCTTTTGATTATATGGTTATAATTTCACTAATCATATTTTCTAATTTCCCACTTTCTTCTGACTTAGTACAGAGATTTTGAATTATGTGAAATTGTCTGTGCTTGTAGCTGTAGAGAACTGTTCACTGAAAAAGGTCATAACTCTTGATGAAATATCTGAGCATCTGATTTGTAGAGAGCTTACTGACTTTACCCTTGAGACATCACCTTCATACTTTAAATATTTGTGAATATCTTCATCTCATTCTTTAGAAATAGTGTTAATAGTTGTAAAACTAGCAGTAGAGTATTGTGGGTGCAGACAATTTCACTTTGCTTGCTTATAACACATTATGGAAAACTCAATTACCAACTGAGACTTGTGTTTCACTAAGCAGACTTGTTTCTTACTAAATAGAGAAAAGATTCAGTTTGATATCATCTGGCAAATTGTCACTTAACACTGAACAACCAAAAGAAAAAAATAGACTGCCTTTTAGGAAGCCAATCCCACAGCTTGTCATTAGAAATTTTCACAGATATTGACCCCTCCTGGAGTCTAGAAACTATAATGCACGATGAAATGTAGGCAGCTTCTGAGATACAATTCCCACACTGGGCCTTTTATGGCTAAGACCAAGTGAGAGGGCCCTATGAAGGTCTAAAAACAGATTCACATTGCATTCAGATTAACATCACATAGGAAGGCCAAAATATTACGTTGAGCTAAGACATTCATCAGCATGGTTTATTCTTTCTATAGTTCATTGAGACCTAGCTCCATTGGCAATTTGGCTCATGGGAAAACAGCTTAAGGACAGCTGCTAGCACAGAGCAGTTATGGCTGCATTTACAGTAGTGTTGTCCTCATCACTATGCAATACGGATTTAAAACAATATTGCAGACAGGATATATTGGTAAGACCACAGATTAATTAATCTTCTGCTGCACTACCAGATCTTTATACACCTGAATAAAATAATTTTGTGTCAGAATACTTAAGGACTTCTCTTACATATTGCAAAGGATCTCCTCTTCAGAGAACACACAGGATGTGGAGAATCTGTTTAAATTTCAAGTGTGATTTGTACAGCCTCTCCTTTGCCCAGCATACTGTGCAGTTTAGGATATATCTTTCCCTTTTCATCCCCTATAAAATTATCACATAGACACAACTGAGATATATAAAATTAACGCAAAATATTTAAAATAAATACGATTTATATTGTTATGCATGCATACATATATATTTATCACAGAAATATAACATTCATGGGTAGTAAACAGCAAACATCTCAGCTACTTCCAAACACTACTAAAAAATCTTGTATTAATTTTCTAAGAAAATAGAGTAATATTCAAAAACAACTTGGGAGGAAAGGAAGGAGAAACACTTTGTATAATCCAGGGGCAAGAACTGTATATAAAAGTGCCTATGAAGATCCATGTGGACATATGACCAGTTTCCTTGCTGACATAATCCTAAGCAAAAAAACACCGTATTATGTCTCGTGGACAAGACAATAGCTAAGATAAATGTCCGTGCCGATTAAAACTGATTTAACAAATTTGGAACAGCTTATTTTGCTGAGCACAGAAATTGACACTTGCCTGATAAAATTTTCCTCAAAAACAAAGATATACAATGAAAATATTATTCAAGGAGTGGCAGCCTCAACTCAATCCTATGCTAATTCTATCTGAAAAGTTGGGGCAAAATAACTAATTAATGAAACATTGTTGTATCTTATTGCTAAGAATGATGAATTTGCATATTCAAACAGAATTTCAAAGAAAGGAAAGTATATTATTTGGATTAGCACAGAATATTAGAAAGAGAGTTCTAAATAATTCATGAAATGCTAACTGCATAAATTTTACTTCTGTATTTTAAAATTAGATGTAAGTAAGAATGTTTTCAGAGGAAAAAATATACAGTATGCTGCACATGCCACTATAGTTACTTAGCTTTTTTAAGAGCTTGAGATTTATTTGTATTAGGCTAGCTATTAAACATAAATATACATCTTTGACTAGTCTCTTCTTACCTGTCTTTGGTTTGTAAACATTGTAGTCATTATCCTGTTAGTTAGGAACATATGCAACATAACAATGCATAACTACGAAATTCAAAATATTTACATTTTTATGTGCATTTCAATCACCTGAATCTAAATATAAGATTATTAAAAAAAGAAAAGAAAAAGAAAAAAAAAAAGAAAGGGAAGGAAAGAAACTGAACTTCTAGTACTAAGTGCCACTACTTTTAATTTTATATTTATCCACACAATTTTTTTGGGATATAAGCCATATGTTTTATTTTCCATAGGCCAAAGCCTTGATCAATCAAGTAATGGCAGGTTGACTCATGGATTACATAGAAGACAGTATTTTGGTATGTAGCCAACCCACTGAAACAACTTTCCAAGTGTTGACAGGAACCAAGAAAAGTAAAAGCTATTTTGAAAAAGAAAAGAAAAAAATAATCACTCTTCATTTTTCAAGAGACAAATTACCAGCAAACTTGCTGTCTTTCAAAAGGAAAAGGTTAGCTCAGAAATTTCTTGCAGATTCATGTGGATTTTGCTTTAAGTGTTTTATAAAACTGCATCATGGTTTAACCCCAATTGCAAATTAAGCCTATGGAGCTACACTCTCACTCCCACCACCAGAATAACTCATGGTGGAGAGAAGAATCAGGAAGAATAGGTAAACCTCTTTATCTGGGAAAAGAATAAATTAATACTAGAAAAAATAATAGCAGTAAATAGTCATTTCAATATAAATATGCAGCCAACACTAAATATGATTATATTAACAATAGTAATAACAAAGTAACAATAAATGAATAGTAAAAATAATAATAATACCAAGAGCAGGAATGATAAAGAAAGGAAGAGAGAGTAACAAAACACAAGAGAAACAAGTTATGCACAATAATACCAACTGATGTCCATCCCTGGACAGTGATTGTTCCCTTCCAGCCAGCTTTTCCCTTTACATGCTGGGCCTGAAATTCCAAGGTTTGGAACATTTGATCAGTTCCAGTCTCCTGTCCTGGTCATGCTCCCTTTCAGCTTTTTGTCTAGTTCCTCTTTTTTAGAGCATGAGACCCTAAAAATGGTTTTTAGCCCCTTTCCTTAGGATATGGACTACATAGCAATAGTCAAAACATTGGTGTATTATCAACATCATTCTCATCAAAGCAATGCCACTTTTTATCCTTTGAAGTATAGTCTTCTTTTGCTAATAGTCTAAAAATCTAGTGCTGTACGTTAATTTGTTGAGAAAGCAGTGAATGTTAAGGAAAACACCTAGGAACAGAGACTGATTACTTGCCAGTAAGGCCTAAAAAATCTACTGAAACCATTGCTTTTGTTGCTCAAAGCACCAAATGCACTACGACTTTTACTAAACGTTTTCTATTCTACTGGTAATAATTCTAGACACAAGCTTTAAATTAACATTAGATAATGGATTATTTGCCAATATATTTTAATAATTCTGTATCTTCAGACGAAAAGTCTCATTTTGTCAACAAACCGTCCATAGTTTAGTACAAAACAGCTTCTCGAAAGTGTATTCTGTGCAATTTCCATCTGAAAAACAAATGTCTGACATTTAGCAGAGTGAAAAAACACTCCACTCTGTTTCATAGCTTTTCAGCTCCTTTCTGACTTGACTGCAGCCCAAAAAGGCAAAGACACAAACCAAACATTTTTTTCTAGTTACAAGAAAGTTTTAATTGAAAACAAGTGTGCTAGGTTTGAACACAGCTTCAGCAGATTAGCAGTTAAATTAGAAAGGGCTTTTCGCTTAAGTTCCAGTGTGGATATGTCACTGTGCCCTGTCACTCTGAAAAGCGATAGGGCTTTGTTATCAGTGCTGAGCACTGACAGCCTCCTGATGCAGAGGCAGACTAAAATAGCCTGCCAAGGTGATGAAGGCACCATGCACATGTTGCATCCTCCTGTGAAGGGAGATGTGTATGGTCTCTGTGGACACAATGCTGTGCTCAAACAGACTGATCACCTCCCAAGGCCTGGTTTCCTGATAAGTAACAAAAAAAAAAAAAAAAAGTGTACTGATGGAAAATATGTTCATCTTAGATCAGTTCAAGGAGCATAAAGGAATTCAGAGACTACAGCAACATTTCTTGCTAATAAATGATTCATTGCATATTTGTTTATCATCTGTTTTCACAGGAAAAATATTTGTGGATTAGTCATTGTTAAGAGTTGTGTATGGGTAGAAGTTCCGAGATTTAGAGATGTCCATATCTTATATTGAGGTTTCAGATTAAAAAGGGGTTATGTGAATGTTATTTTCAGCTTCCATGATTAAGAATTAACATTATTAACATCAAAGTCACCTGCTATATAGTTCCAGCCTGTACTGATCTGATAGAAAATTTATTTGGTTACTTTTTCTTTTTGTTGTCCCTTACCACAAGTATGTACCTCTTCTTGGGCCTAGAATGGCAATCTACATATCAGCCATTTGATACTTAGCTATGTCTAATCTTTTAAGACACCCATTTCAATATTTGCAACAAAAATTTCATGTGTTCTCTTCCTAGCATGATAAAACAAAGACTCTTAGTTTCTCATTTTTTACCTTCCTTGTCAAACAAAACTGTGGAATACCAGAAGCAAGTATTTTATATCTGCACAGCAATGTTGTGGATCTCCCTCCCTGGATATGTGCCTAGCTGTGCCTTTTTGCACAACACAAAATTTACATTCTGTCCTCATATGCTTCAAATCTCTGCATATTTGGAGCAGAGGAGTCAGAGACAATATGATTTTTTAAAAAAAATTTCTCTCCCCTGCATTTATAGATATTTTCAAAATTAAATAATACAAAATTCAAAATTAGGTTTAAGTGATCAATATTTTTAATTTAAGCTATTCAATTTGCCTCATAAACTTTGCTGCTGCAACAAAGTGTTAACGGAAAAGCCACGTAATCCAGTAAATCTGAGATAAAAGGTGTGGAATATGAATAAAATTTTCCTAGACAGGATACATAATAATTTCAGTAACTTGTAACACACATGTTACTTTACACAGCATTATATAGTTCCATCTGGATGAATTCTTTGCTGTTGGATAGTCTGCCAGGCAAAAACAGCAGTAGATGTGAAATATATTCTGGTATGAGATTTCTTTCAATAAAGTTATCCATAAAATGCCCTGACACTGGAAGATCTTCCCTTGAAGTTTACATCACAATGAACTGAGTCATAAAATTACAGAATATAGTGTGTTGGAAGGGACTTATCAGGACCATTGAGTCCAACTCCTGGCCCTGCACAGGACTCCAAAGAATCACACCATGTGGCTGAGAGCACTGTCCAAATGCTTCTTGAACTCGGTCAGGCTGGAGCTGTGACCACTTCCCTGGGGATCATCTTCCAGTGCCCAACCACTCTCTGCATGAAAAATTTAGACCTCCCCCACTCAATTGTTGGATAGAGTTTATTTTAATAAAGCCACAGGCTTGGAGTGTTTTATACTCCACATCTTTTGTTTACGTAGGAAGCTAAAATATAAAAAAAATTAATATGTTATTTATTATGGCATATCTTCATATTTTCCCTTTTACTTTGAAAATGCTATGTTATTGAAAAAACACTCTCTTAAAAATTTTGGCATTCTGGCTGAAGTGTAAATAGTACTACTGTTCTTTACAGAAATATGCTTTTCTTTTTAGTTACTGAATAGCTTTTTACTTACTGAATGGCTTTTTTTTTTATTTCTTGTAAAGTCTTTTAGAAAAAATATCAAACAAAATGAAGTACCTGTGCTAATTTTTTAAAGAAATTACAAGATTTTCTTATACTTCTTATATTAATTTGGAAACTGTTAAATTACAATGATTGTAGACATAAATAAATAACTTTTAACTGTAGTTTTTCAAGCTTAAGCATTTGAAATTTAAACATATAATTACAGTTAGTTTCATGAATAAATAAAGTTTCTAGTTTCATTATTAAATCTGGCTAGAAAAGTAAAACAGCATCACAACTGGAATAGCATTTTTTCAAAATTTCCTAGATTTTTTTAAGAGCCTAACCTTGATGAAACTGAGACATAGATAATGTTTGAGTGTCATTTAATGGGTATGATTTCATTCAGAGTCTTCACTAAATCAACTGATTTCAGTATTTTTTATATAGATGGAAAATCTAGAAGATAAACACACACATTTTCTTTCTCTTTTTCTCTCTTTTTGTTAAATATATTTCATTATTCCACCGGGAGTCTCTGAAAGTAGATCCACAAAGCTTACAACAGTTCTTGTTGTCAATGAATATACTAAGATAATGTCATTAATACTGGAAAGGATTTGCAAGTATATATGAACTAAATGAGATTGAGTTGGGTGTGAAAAATTACATTGAATTAATTCTTGTTTTAAAAAAAGTAGGTTTTTTTTCTATTTGAAGGTCATTGCATGCACTGTCAATCAGCCAGAACACACAAAGCAACTATTAGATGAAAGGTGAGGATGTAATACTGTAATTCTTCAATTTGCTGAGAAACAGAATCGAGCACTGTGGGAAGAGTAGCAGGAAATATACATTTGCAGCAGAAGAGAAGCAATTTGATTCCTTGTTTGTTTGCTTCCTTACTAATTGAAAAGCAGACTATAAAAGAACCCAGAGGTTATAATTAAAAATTACTTGGTAGATTGAAGCTGGTGGAAGATGAAATACACAAATAAATAAAATTCCTTGTTTTTGTTCAAGGTAGAGGATTGAGAGGGGTTCCTTCTCCATTTCCTTTAAATTCTAAATACTTTTTCTCTATGGTCAGTGTTAATGAACGATCAATTTTGCAACATTTTAAAAGTGAAATTCATTGCAGTACTTCCCAGCTTTGAACTGAAGAACATTTAAAATATTAGATGCCTATCTTGGAAAATTTCTGAGATATTGACCTACTTTGATTCAATACAGCCCTAATTCGGGGTTTTTAAATTTATTTATTTATTTTACTGCAGTTTTATAGGCATACATGGTAATTTTACACTTTAATAAAAGGAATTCAGTGAGTGTCAGAGAGGAAGACTGTAGGTTTGTCTTGTTCTGGTCATTTATCTAGAATGTATGAACATGCATACAAGAAAAAGGATATGGTGTCTGAGTCTAATTGGGACTTCTGGATATCATCTACTGCAACTCCCTGCTCAGAACAGGGATAGTTAAAACAAGTTGCTCAGGAAAGGTTCTTAATACCTCTAAGACTGGAGGCTACATACCCACTCTGGACAACCTTTGCTAGTTGCTGACCGTGTTCACAAGAAAAATATCTTTCCTATAGTCAGATGGAACTTCAAAATTTCCAGGTTTTGCCCATTGTCTAGGCCACTCTGCAGTTCTGGAAAGTGCTTACTAAAGCATCAATATCGCATTATTGACAAGATGTCCATACCCTTGTTATGCTATCCAGGACACTGTTTCCCCTATCATGTCTGCAGCAGTGCACTGTGGACTCCAGTTCAGCTTGCTATCCACCAGGACACCTAGGATTTTTATTGTCAGATGATAAAAAGTCTTTAATAGTCCATGTAATGTAAATTTTTACATGTCTTGCCAGAAGAGGAAGACTCGAGGATTAATGACTCCAGGATTACACTGCAGGTATCATCACTAGAACTGAAACGTGTGACTTCCGAGGTGTGACTGAGATAATGTCAATAAGCTTCATTTGAATTTGCATTTTCTCTACTTACACTTTCAGCTTCTCCCTCATGGAAGCTGGTATTTTACTGTTGCACCTTATCCATTCCACTTTATTTTTCTGGCACTGAATGATGTACAAAAAAAAAAGATGCGCCTAGGAGTAAGTTTCCAGGACTTTACATTCCCTGTTCATAGTGTTAAGAATTGAAGTAGCAATGAATAACAGCATCAAACCAATTTTTCTAGCGACAATGTGAGTGACCCACTCCAGTGATTTTAACCTTCTGGAACTCCAAAGGTCTATGCACATTTAAAAACAATAGTCAGTTATGTCTACGGAAAAAATTAAAGTAATGGATACATTTAATTAAAATACCTTTGGGCTCAGCTGTTTCCTACATGATCATATGCAAGTTGTTTGGAATGCACTGAAAGTTTGACTATTTGTCTCAGAACATAACTCTATTTAAGAAAATATTCATAAATAGATCCTAGAATATCATTCATATTTTCTAAACATATATGCAATATTATTTGCACAGGGTTTGCAATTTATATTATCAGGGACCAAAGAAGCAATTGAATAAAATCTGTCAAGTTATAATGTTGTGTTTAGCACAAATGCACATCCAATCCTCCCAGCAAGAAATGAGTTGTGATTTCATGCTGTAAGTTTTCACAATACAGAGGAGTGCTTATTCAGATTTCCATTTTTAAAGGAGACAACTAGAATACAATCATATCTATATTAATTTATAATTTCATATGACAAAACCTATATCAACAACCTTAAAAAACATATTTCTTGGGGCAATATAGAAGTTCTACAAAATATTTAGTAGAATTACTAGAAAATGTATAATACTGCCTATAAACTGGTACCTGTGTTCATACATCTGTTCATGAGTATATTGTCCTATGTGTTTTTTAAAGTCCAGTTTTTGGCTTAAGATTCACTATGCTATGGGACAAATTACCCTTAGAATCCACTTATTTGGATTATTTGGCAAGGAGACTTATAATTTCCACTTCATTCTGTTCAAAAAACATGTAATACAGTGAAAATAGTACCGTGAACAATCAAATTCCTTGAGTAATACTATTATGCATTGATCCTTTTTAATATTTAACAAAATTATTGTATAGAGAATTAATTGTAGATGCTTTTCTTTTACTGTGAGTTGATAGGGATGTAATCTGTGTATAGGAAAAACACTGAGTTTTTATGCTTTATTTATTTTTACTTTTGCATTAGTGTCACTGGATGTTTTATCTTATTTACATCAATTAATTTACACTAGAAAGTGTTATTGCAGTAAGCTGCACTTTAAATTTCCCTTTAAAATTTTTCTACACTTCTATAGCAACAACATAACTAGGAATTCTAATTTGAGTTAATGATTTGGACCATTAGAGAACAAAAAAATAAAAAAAAAGCCAAACCAGTAAACTCTATATTTTTCATTCTAAAAACACAGCACAAGATTATATCTTGGTTTTAGTCCCAAACCAGTTCTGATTACATAAAAGGAAATTTATTAGAAACTATATCTAATGCAGTAAACTTGGAATATTCCTTGGGCATGTAAGCAGCTTTTTTTTTTAAGGATTAAAACACTTCTGACATTAAAAAAAAGGTGAAAAACCAAAAAACAAACAAACAAAAAAAACTTTAACCTTTGATATTGCTGCTAGCATTTTATTAAAAATGAACCTTAAATAAAGGATGATTCAGTGTACTTCTTATCTTGGTTTTAATTGTTCATACTTTTGTTTTTCAGTGTAGATTTCATTATTGAAAAATATGTTGGCCTATAGAACTAGGTTTCATATTTATTGGGGTGGGGTTTTTTTGTCATTCAATTGATTGGTTTTGTAAACACTTCTTATTCCCTAAGTACAAAGCCCATGAAAAGTTAACAGTAAAGCAATTGTCTATAGTAAAAATAAAATACTAATTCGTTTTTAATTTTAGAAAACAATGGTATGTCTATTGCATTTGTTGTTCTACAGGCTTTCCATAAGTTTTCTAAGAAAAGTAAAAACCAAAATTGTATTCTTTACACAGGACCCCAACCTACCTTAAGTTTTGGAAGTCCTCTATCAGTAATAATTTAAAAAGTGCTTGCAGTCAAATGAAGTACCAAAACTATTCCAAGTGTCTCTCTGATTAATAAAGGTAGTTAGATTTATTGTCAGCTGACACTTAAAAGCTATCCCAGTTCTGACATGTGTTGTTTCTCACAGAAGATGTACTGGTGAGATCCATATAGTGTGCTACACCAACACCCAGCCACTCTCACTTCCGCCTCTCAACAGGATAATGGAAAAACTAAACTGGAAAAACTTGTTGGATGGGACAAGGACAGGGAGGCCACTTACCAATTACCTTCAAGGGCAACATTGACTAAAAATTCTGGGAAAAATAATGTAATTTAAAAACAACAACAAAGATAAAAACACCTTCCCCCACACTCCTTTCTTCTTCACAGGCTTAACTTAATTTCTGACTCCTCTACCTCTTGTTCCCTGAGTGAGGGATGGGAAGTGAATGCTGCAGTTAGCTCATAAGAGTTCCTCTCTGCAGCTCCTCAGTCTTTTCCCCTACTCCAAGACTGGTGCCTCACACACAGGAATACCTGAAGCTGTGTGGATTCTTCTGTTCTTCCCTCTGACCCCTTGCTTCCAGCACCTGAGCACCTGCACATGTACTAAGGCTTTGTGTTTACTGACATACACAATGGGAAAATTTTTGCAAACCCTTGATTCCTCTGACCCTCACTAGGGAACATCAGCAGCAGGGTACTCACAACGCCACTGTAGTGACAAACCAGAAGGGCATGTACTGTGAACAGCCCCTGTAAGAGCTGATCCACTTGTCAAGACTCTTCTTCACATGTTAATAAAGGCATATATTCTAAGAGGTACTATTTCGGGCATATATATGCCACAAAATAATACTAGCATAAAGAGATCATGTAGTGTTGGTGAAGAGAGTTCCCTTTGTAGGGCAGATTTTACTCATTGAAGAGAAGAGTCATGCTGTATATCATATTCATGTCCTAAATATTTATTACCTCATGACAAGACACAAGTATTTATAACCTCATGGTTACCAGTTAGGTCTTTTTCTCCCATACCTTCTTAATGTGTAATCTCTCAAGTCCACACAGCAAAACCTCTCTCTCCTGGTGCTGCTAATGGAACATGCTTTGGATGTCTGAAGAAACCTCTTTCCTTTTTCCTGATTCTCATTTAGTGAATGACTGGAATTGCAAACAATTTCTTTAACAGTTCATTTGTGGGATGGTTCTTGGCAGAGGCTGGAATCAAAATACTGACAGTGAGAAAATGTTGAGAGTTATTATAATTTGGTATCATTTCCCACTCATTTAAGTTTAATTAAGATAAAGCTAAAAGAGAGCTAAAACTTCCCATTAAGTTCTGTTATATATTTTGACATCTTATGTATGCATAATATATGTGTGTATATATATGCGTGTGTGTGTGTAGCATATTTTTGTGCATTACATTCATGCATATCACCTTGTACCACTATTTAAAGATAAATAAATAATTTCAAATAAAAATATTGAAGGCTTACCAGCAATGTCTGAACAAAGGATTTGATGGAAATATTTCATTTGACCAACAGAAATAAGAATTTAGCAGTATATGTCTTGCCTTTTATTTTAATACAAAATTTCAAGGAAGTCACATCTACTTTCATAAAGTGTACTGAGTAAGTGTTTATATGTGTCTGAGATGATGTAACAATGGAAATGACTATGATATTCACAATTTACATGTTGTACCATTTCTCTGCCTTTCTCTGTGTCCTTGTTTTTTTTGTTAGGGAGGTAGCCTGTAGGTTTCTTTATATAGACATAGCTGTAATGAGTCAAAACAGAATAGGAGCTTTGGAATACACTTGTTCCTCAGTGGACTGAGAAAACCTCTCATTACACTTTTTGGGGTTTTTTGCTATTGGTTAAAGAGAGGGCTGGGTAATTTTTTTAATTAGTAATTACAGTGTGTTTGAGTTTTGCTATTATGAAATATTTTAGCAAGAACAGAATCCATCTATAGCTGTTAAATGTGTGTAGTAGGTCTTAATTTATGCATATGCTTTGGGAAGTTCTGTGAGTGCAATTTAAAAATAATTTTACAGTGACATAAACCAGTGAGGGTATTTGCTTAATAATTTTTTTACAAATTTCCAATACAATTTTTTCCTGTGAGAAAAAATAATATCAAAATATCTCCATAATTTTTGTGCCCCATATGTCATATAGTGAAAGTTGTTAGTTTGCACCAAGACATATTTAGAGCCCATACCCCAATATCAAGACAGTGGTAATGTATTCACTCTGCTAAAAATATTTTCTTCTCTTCATTACCTCTGTCTCATACTTCTTTACTGAGTGTCACAACTTGTCTAAAGCTGCTGGGAGAATTAAAATTTCTAGCAGATGCCACTGGTAATGTTAGCATATGGATTGGTTCTAGCATACATGCCACAGTTCTTACACTGTTGAACCATGTAGGTATATATTTACATTAGCTTAAGCTCTTTATTTGTATATGCATCCAATTCTTTGCTTATTTATTCTTTATCCATCAACATCTTTTTCAGACATAATTGGTTTCTCTGCTTCACATACAGTATCTTCCCCAGAGTAATCTTCAATCTCAGTAAGCACAAAAACAGCAGGAAGCAAATTGTACCCTAGGATGCTCAACCATCTTTTCTACTGAAGTCATTAGCATCCCTGAGTGATAAGTCATCAAGGGAAGAATTTCACCCCAATTGTTTATGTCACAAGTCACTATCTTTTCAAGCAGAAATCATTAGAGGAACCTCTCCTATTTTTTCTTGGAATCAGAATTCCCTGAGCTACTTTAAAAATTTAGGGTGCATAAAGAACATGACATTGATGTTTTAGGGAATTTCTGGAGAGAAAAATTTCTTTGCAGAAATGAAGGTTAGTTATTTCTGTGAAGCCTATGATTCTGGTAAAATACTCAACTGGCAAAGATATATATATATATGTGTTTCATTACATTGGTATTGAGATATAAGCAATTCTGAATCAGCTATACAGTTAATTTTTTTTTTCCTGCTTTGCAGTTACACAAGAGAAAATTGAGGAAACCTGAATTTGGGCTGGGTTGGGAAGAAAAGTCACTTTCTTTGTTGTTAATAAAGGATGACTACAAGCAAAGGTTCACTTTCTTCATTTCTTTTCCTCTGTTACCCTCAACTACTGTCCTAATGAAGGACAGAGTAAAGAAGAAATTAAAGAAAAGCCAAACACGACCACTAGCAAAAAAAAGGTTATTTAAATAACATCAGCAAAATCTAAGATGCAGAACACTAAAGATGTGGATCATAATTTTGGTGAAACAGAGAAGTATGAGGGCTAGTATAGAAGAAACAAAGCATTATCTAATGCAGGAAGAAGATAGAAGTTTCAAAGAGAGAAAAAAATCAGCAGTAATATAGGAGACTGATAGGAGCAAAAGTGGCAATTGATTTACTCAGCTAAAATGAAATCTGGGTAGAGAACAGGATAAAGGCAAAGGAAATTAGCAATCAGTTAGGAACAGTATTGCATCTCCTGAAATCTGGAGATGCTTCTTTTTTCACACATATGGTTTTCTTCTCAGAATACTTTTTATGAATATCACAAGTCCATATTCCATCACAGGAGTGAAAGAAGTACCAGAGAAGAATAGGAAGGGAAAAGTGACTTTGGGGAAGGCTAGGAGCATATGTTAACTGCTCCAGCTAAAGGTAAGAAGGGCAAATCTGAGAGGTGATGGGAAAAAGAAATAGAAAAAGGAGTATTCAAAACTAGAGGAAGTTGATACTGTGGACTTTTGCTGTAAAAAGACCATAAAGCCAAGCAACAAGGATGTTTTTAATCAGTGCAGACAGCTCTTTCATAAGCAATTTTAGAGGAAAAGAGTGAAAAGGGAAGTTGTGTGCATGAAATGATAGTTTGAAAAGTTGGATGACACATAATCTAGGACAGAACTACAAGGAAGTATGGAATAAAGAACAGAATGATGCATCTTTAGAGGTGGCTTTCTCTTTCAGATAATCTATCTGAAACTGATGTTAGCTTTAGGTCTATATTTGTCTTGAGCAATAAACAAGTCAGCAAGGGAAAAAGAATTGAGTTTTACACGTTAAAAGAGAAGTGATGAGGAACAAGGAAAGGAAGATATAGTTTGGCCTCATATTATGGGGCTTTTCATATGCTGCAGTAAACTTCCTCTGAACATTTCTTTAACGCTGTTTAAAATTCACTGTAATTTATTTCCACTCAGCATGTTTTCTGATTGCAATTATCTCTTTATTCTTATCTTTCACTACAAATCTTAATGGCAGTTGTGATTAGGAGTCTGCTGCTTATTGATTACGTTGATATGTGCATAGCAAGTTATTTATGTACTTAATTTAAATTAATTTTATTTGCGGGGTTGAAACAGATGTTTTGCAGTTGTGATTTCCCACTGACTGTTCAATGAAGTGTCACTTACATGAAGCTTTTTTTCTTTCCAGAAGCTTTTATTTAGCTTGCCTTTATGTTTCTGATCAGGACTGCATGAGAAAATACTTTCATAACCAACACAAGTAGACATTATGAGATTTATGGCTCATTCTCTCCCTATTGGATATGTACTGTACTGTGTTACTAAGCTCATTGAAAATCTCTCTGGCTCTGTTTATGCATACTTTTTACATTGCTTCAGACACTGACTGAGCAGTAAATCACAGTACCTTTGGATATCACATATGTGAGTGCATGTGTACATGTGATACAATGTATTTCAGCTAATAATTTACAGGACTGAGGTATGTATGAGTATTCTTTAAATCACACTTCAAGGTAACACTAAAGACTAACATTCTCTATGTAGACCTCTAAAGGTCATCTATATTCTAATATAAATATAAATCTTTTTCTTTCTTATTATACGGCCAGCACTTCATGTCCTGCTTTCTAAAGGAGAGTAAAATAATTCTGTAAATGAGTCTAAAACCAACACAATCCATGACAAAGGGCTTGGAAGGTCTTTGCAATTGTTTTTGTCTGTACAGCTGGTACTCTTTTGACCGATCTCATATGCCAAATGTATTTTTATTGCTTTTATGAAGAATAACAGATTTAAATATCACTATTGGCATAATCTATGTGAAAATTATAATTAAATCTGAAAGCTCCATTTTTACCTAGAATCCTGAAACTGTGACACCATCAATGTCTTTACATTCTCTCTTTGCTCTTTGGTTTCCTTTTTAAAAATTGATAAGTCTGGTAAAGATGCTGTCTACTCTCTTGAAATTTCCTGGTCATGGCAAAATAGCTAGATTTCTTTGTGCTCCAATATAAAATTATGTGTTATTAAATGCTATGGAATTACTGCTCTCTATTTTGCAATGAAGGTTCTAGAGAATAGTTAACTTTTCCATGGTGTGTGGTATCTATAATGTATTTTGCAAACAACAAGATGCATTAGAACTTGTTTCTCTTGGTCTTGAACAAGGAGGTGGAAATGCAAATCTCGGATCATATGTGTTCAATTTCCTGTACTAAGACAGTTCCTGACACTTATAATGTTTATTTTTAGATTTCATATACTCAGTTTTGCTGCAGTTTTAGTTCCTTGTTGCATCTTATATGTTACTTCATATCTTGAAAAGTCTTTAGCCATTTTCTCTACTGCTGCATAATGGAAAATAAATCAGGGAGTGAAGATCTTGTTGTTTTAAGTGATGATAAATCAGTCTCCCATATAGGAAATACATGATCACTAGTTTGAGACTTTTATTCCTAGTGCTACTACTTTTAGAAAAGTTGTTTTTATTGGGGTTTTTATTTGGTTTTGGGTTTGGTGTTTTTTTAATACAAATCTGTTATTTCTAAAACAAGAAAGTGGAAATTAAGTATTGTAGACCTCTTGAAAGGAATTGATGGGAATATAAAGTTATGAATTCCATGTTTAGAATTTGTATGATCATCATATTTGCTTGAAATTTGGTTTAACACAGATTGATTTCACTTATCTTGACTTGAAAAAAGAGGTAATTAAAAAATAGTAATTAAGCATCATAAAAATTAGCCTACTTTATGAAAGTGGAGCATAAGCCCTTTACAATTAGAGAAATAGCCTTTCTTTGTTCTTTAAGATCATCACCTCTTTTTCCTTCTCTACTCCCCCAGGATGCTGTGCAGAGTAGTTTTCATCTGTAATTAAGATTTTCTTAAGCCAGAAAAAAACTATAAGCTTAATAGACATGATGCTTTGTTGTATCCTTGTTGGAGACAGTGCATCTTTTTTCCATGTAAGATAGGGGCAACTCAAGATATTTGCATTATACTGTAACATTTGCAAACTTATTACAAAATTAATATCAAAGCACTTTGACTGCTAAAACATTCAGCAACTCTTGGAAATGGAAGCTGTTCACTGTCAGCCTAAAAAGACTGGGTAATTATCTGAATCTAACAGTATATGTTTAATGTCAACATGTTACTTGTTATGCTTTCTGTATCATTTTCAGGACATACAGAAGGAACTACTTGACTGCTTAGTTGCTTTTATACCTATCATTGCACCATCAGATAGCATATAAACTACTTGTAAAAATAGTCAGTTTGTCTACCTGTGTGTGCATACATATATATTCAAGAACTAATTATGCAGACTTTTTTTTTCTTACTTTGTAGGTTCTGTTGGTCTGCAATTAAGCTGAGGAATACAAGGGGTTTGTTTTGGTTTGGTTTGGTTTTTTTGCTACAGTAGTTACATTGATTATAAATGTTAAATGAACCATTCCTTTAAAGGGGAATGGGAGCAAGGGGGCTGAGTAGGGTGTTATTAGTTTTATATGCAGTGTAACATTCATGATTCTGGAAAAGCCTGTGGTACTAACAGGCTTAATTGTCACAGACGTATTAATTTTTTTTAGGTTAACCTCCATAAAAAGAAAATTACTAGTCTTTAAACTGAATCACACATATTCCTACACTCTGTGATTTAAACTTGTTCATCCTGCCCATCCTACAAGAGTAGATTCCAGGGAACACAGAAAGTTCCAAATTTCAGGAGACAGGAATGTGTGCCTCTAGGGTTTTTCATGGCACATCATAAATTGCACTGAACTGGTCAGTCCTTCAAAAAAGCAATGTTGGAGTTGAGAAGGAAAAAGTAATCAAGGTTTTGAATTTTTAAAAAAATGTTAAGATAGTAAGAGGCGCTTTGAACTTCATCAACTGGAATTCTTTTCTTTAAGTACTGAAGAAGGAAAGTTTCTGGGTATTGTGTTCTATCTCCTTACCTCTGCCCATTATTCAAAAATACTGGCAAACACAAATAACTCCAGCCAGCCACAGAATGTGCAGCTATTGTGCTGTGAATTAAAAATAGGAAGGCTGATCTTTTGCTACTTACATAGCGGAATCTGTGAGACTGCCTTAAAAGGCTTAGACAAAGCTGTGCACAGCAATTGTACTTATCTTTGTACTGCCAGAGTATTCTTAGGTGACGCGCTGCCGTGTTCCCATTTATTCTAATACTGTAATTACTGTAGAATTTGGATCAACTGTAGTAATTATGTGCGTGTAAAGCGTCCTTTAGCAGCTTTGACAACGGGATTCACTACAGAGAGTCTAACCTTCATAGCTGACAGAAACTTTACCATTCCATAGGACTTCTAATACCAGTATCACTATAATTACCTTGCTAAAACAGGCAAATAATTTTGTGAAAGTAATGAAGGAAAAGAAAGAGTTTTTCAGTGTTGATGTAAGACCAATTTTAAATTAATATCTCAGTAAGGTTTCAATTTTAACAGCATTACACTTAATTTTAACTCTTAGTCTTCTGTGTTTGTCAAGCAAGTGTAACTGTTTTGAACCTAAAATATAGCGGAAAAGTGAGTGGCTGACAGTCTGATTTGTTTCAAAGTGTTGGAAAAAATATTTTCCCAATGGTTTCTAGCCAAGAGCTATGCAAATAAAAATTTATATTCAAATAAACAACATTAAAATTGTTATTAATGTACAGTGCCCTCCTAGATATTTATTGCTGCAGTACAACTTCTGATTTGTATGAATCAGTTTTCATTGCCATTTATTAGCAATCAACTATGATTATTTGGCTCTAGTGTTAGCAAACTGTAATTCATCATCCTCCTATCTTTTATTTATGAGACAATGTCAAACGAAAGAAACAAATTATGCATTGTTATTGTTTGGAAGCGCTCTGCACTCTACAGCATATTAACTTTGCCATGAAGCGTCAGTATTCAATGTTCTGCCCTGACTACCATGTACATCCAATCTGCCTTCATCTCACACAGTGGAGAAAGTTGACTTTTCAGGGGAATCTCACATTCTGGCAACTGTGAGTCCAGAAACAGTTCTGAAAAAACCCTGACTCATTAAAGTCAATGGGAGAATTGCCATTTATATCAGAGAAGCCAAGATTTCATCCCTTCTGTCCTCTGTGTTGATACTTTTGTTGACACCTGTGCTAAGCAAGTAGGAAGCAGAAGAGAATAGATTCCTTCTGTTCATCCTTGTCTTATGGGGAATAATTTTCAGTACAAAGAAAATACTTGAATATTTTGAAATGGAACTGTTTCAATCCTACTTGGTCCACTTGTGCAACAGTCATCCTAAAGTAAAATATTTTAAGGGAAAATTATATTAAGGTAGTCTCTGATGTCATGATATCTGTTACTGAGGAACAGTTACAATTACTAGGAAAGCTGGGCATTTTTCTTCTAGATTTATAAAATTCCTATAATGATAATTATGTTTAATTATCAGATTCACATATATATTTACAACAAAAAGCAGTTGCAAAATAAATGAAATAAAACAATAAATGGAATTAAATAAAGAAAAGGTGAGCATATACTTTATAAATAATATGTAAAAGCATTTTGTACCACTAGAAGTTAGATTTTATTCCTGACTATTAGGGGCTCCAGTTTGGTATTACTGTGTAATAGTTCAATTGTCATCCTCTTAGAAGACACCTAATTAATATTAAAAGTGGCTTTAAAACAATTTTCTTCCATACTTAGTGTAAAAAAATCTACTCATATTAATATGATCAATATTTCATATATTAGTAAATTATTAATAATTTTAATAATTACTATGTATATGTAGTTCTGGTTAAGTGAGTTGTAATGGTCAAAAATTTTAAAAAAATTAGGAGAGACAAACCTTAAAATTAGCAACTGAACACTATATGATGTTTCATTTTGATATATATGGTATGGTGAAATAGCTTATTTGATAGATCTTATTATTGGACTCAGATAAAATTTGTATTTTAACTTTGCTCATACTATTTCTTTTCAAAACCTACTAATGTATCTTAATAGCAGCATCAATTAAAAAAATTAAAAAAAACCATGAAATGAGACAGTTATAAACTTTTTTCACATTCCTTGTGTTTTGTAGAACTCCTCACTCTGAAACTCATCTGAGTGTATAGGGCAAAGCAGGGAGATATGAATTTTCTGATGAAAAGCACCATGCAGATATATGTAAGATTCATTATCTAAGTAGAATATGAAACAGAGAATGCATTGGTTCTGCAGTTTCACTTTATTTTGTTTGTGTTCTCACAATACAGTATTAATTTGCAATCATGAATGCTACTTCTTGAATCATATGCACTTGGCTCCAGCAAGGCCTCAGTCACAGCAGTACTATTAGAGCTAAATTGGGGCATGCAATACAGGAAATTCAGTTAAGATTTTCTGAAATTTGAAGCACAAAGAGTCTGTGAGGCAGAAACCCTCCTGGATTAAGATTATCCTTTTTTTCAGTTGAATGATACCTGCCTTAATGATCTGAGGATTTTTATCATGTTCCTGAATCCTGTCCTGCCTCTTTCCCGTCTTCACCCCGAAGGCACTATTTCTTTGGAAGACCACTGTCAAAACTTTTACTTACATTGGTTGCATCAGCCACACTTTGCAAGAAACACAAATGCCACAGGGTATCACAGAGAGGCAGAGAGACCTTTGGTGTACTAAACAGAAAGGGCTTTTGGAGTCCTGCCCCAGCAGTAGAGACAGTGGCTTGCCAGTCAGCAGGCATTGTAAGTTGCATTTGTAATGTCACAAGCACTATGCTTGTCATGTGAAATTGTTAGTGACAGTTCATGAGAAACCTGAAGTGGTGAAATGATTGAAAGCACACCTGTGATCATATTATCAATAAAAATTAAAATTGCCTGTCTCAACTGACTTTTTCTGCTGTCATGTACTGTGCACCATTTCCATGGTAATAAAACATTCATGCCGTTTATGTTAGCTTCAGATAATGTATTCCCCTCAGATGAATGTTTTTTATCATCATCCATTTTACCGTATGAATGCTGACGTTGTAGGTGATTGCAGATGTGCCATAATCCTTAGTTTCCACAAATAGTCTCTCCCTTCCCACTCCTGCTACTCAGGTATTTATAGCTCTGTCACAAAGCCATTGATTGAATGGTGTAGTTGTCAGTATATTCAGTTTCTTTGAAAAGACTTAGTAGATGAATTGATATAGACAAAAATAATATGAAAGGCTTATCTAATGTAGTTCATTCCTAGACTTCAATTCTTTATAACTAATGTATTTTTTATTGAACATGCAATTTAAATGCACTTTTTCAGAATGTTTATTTAGAAGTTAGTAGGAAGAATAAATATTTAAAATAACCAATACTTTATGATACATACCTTTTTATTTTTAAAAATATGTTGATTAAACTCACCACTGATGATACTGTTCTGACTGTTCCGAATCCCCTCCCTGTCCTCTGTATGCCTTTGTACATCTTCTATGAGGATTGCATGATCATTGCAGAGAGAAGGGTGAACCTGACAGGTCAGGAGTTCCCAGGGTCCTGCTTTCTACCTTTTTAAAAGATGGGTACGGTGTTTCCCCTTCTCCAGTCACCTGGGACTTCACCAGGCTGTCACGCTTATCATGGAGCCTATTTTGTCAACAAATTAACCAATTCCCTCAGGTATCTGGGATACATTTCATCTTGTCCCATAGACAGACAAACTTTCAGGTTCCTCAGGTGGTCATGAACCTGATCTTTACTTACAACGGGAAGACTTTAACTCCCCTAGTCCTTGTCTTGTGGTCAGCCTACCTGAGAGGTGTGCAAAGAGGCATTAGCTTCTGTAAGCTGTTGCTGAAGACTGAGGTGAAATAGGTTTTGATTACTTCAACCTTCTTATCCATTTTGACTCACTGGCTAGCCTTTTTTGATCTTTTTCTGGCTGATATACTTATAGAAATCTTGATATTCTTTGGTTCCCTTGCCAATTTCAGCTCCAGATTTGCTGTGGCCTTCTTGATCCCATCCTTATACAACCAGACTTAGCCTCTGTACTCTACCCCGGATTCCTGTTCATGAATCTACTGTCTGTGCATTTGCTTCTTGCCCACTAACTTGACCAAAAGTTCTTTTCTCAGAGTCATGTCAGAGTCCTTCCTTTCTTGCCCAAGTTTTTCTTCCTTGTGCATAGCTAGTTCTTAGGTTCTAACTGCTTCTTTGTCTCTGAGGGTAGTTTTCCAGGGTGTTCCTACTGACTAAGTCCTTGAAGAGCTGGAATTTTACTTTCCTGATGTTCAGAATATTTATTTTATTCTTCACTTGACACATATCCCTCAGGACTGCAAAGCGATCATACATCCACTGATGTATGACCACTTCAGCTCAAGCTGCCTCCCATTTTGACATTGAAACACTGGTGACCACTAGATCCAGTATTGTGTCCCCTCTGGTGGGTATGTTTACTATCTGGAATAGTACTTAAGAATTTATTGTCCATGCATTCTGAAAGTCTCCTAGATTTCCTACTCCTGTTATGCTACATTCTCATCAGATGTCAGGGTGGCTGAAGTCCCCCAGCAGCTTGACAGCCTGTGAGCTGGAGCAAGAAGGCTCTGCCAATAGGCTCTAGGTGTAGAGGGCTCCCCATCCACCTATCCTCTCATCCCTGTCTGAATGCCCGTAGCTGTACTGCAGGCATGAGATTTGTCCCATCAAGATTCAGTAATGTCAACAAGATCATAATTTTCTGGTGTCTCCAAGCCCCTCCTGTTTGTTGCCTGTGCTGTATATATTGGTGTAAAGGCATCTCAGCTGAGCTGAGACATGTTGTCTTCTTAGAGGAACACCCCTTAATTCCTTTGAGAAATTTCCCTGGTATTTCCCTGTTGGCTTCTGTTACTGGAGGACCCCTTCCTCATCTTCGTAAGATTTCAAGCATGGTCCAGTGTGACTAGCACATCTCAGAGTCATCAGCAAGGTGCACTCACTAGCACTCTGTCCCTCTAATCTGGGTCTGTCATGCCACAACCTTCCAAGAGCTCTATTATCTCCTCTCCCATCACACCTACCTTCTAAAGCCATAAGGCCATATATTAATAGACAAGGCCTGTCTTTTTTCCCAATGTCAACGCTTACAAAACTTTTGATCTACTCCTTTCAGCCTGGCAGGGTGAGGATACAGAACACTCACATCTCAGGACTTTTCTGGTGTCTAGTCCTGCCAGACCATGGTTTCTACACACACACCCCCCCCGATCTCATTTTTAGAGTCTGTGTCACTTCATAACCATTCTACCTACTCTGTCTGTCACCAGGCAGACCAGATTAACCACCCGGTCACACAGCTGTTGTCTCTACTACTGCCCCATACCAGCACCAGGCTCTGGGACTCCTTGTAAGCTGGACAATTACATGTTTTCCTGGGTGCTTCATTTGTGTCACCACATCTTTTCTCATGAGTGCTGAGGATATGGCTAGCCATCAAGTGGAAAACATTCCTGTGTTTCTTCCAAGGGTGTGGTGACCACCAACTGAGATGATCTCTAGTCTAGAGGGTGAATGTGCCCTTGCTGTGCAATCTGACACATTCTCTGCCACACCACACACTGTTTGCCTGCTCTGCTCACTGTGCTCCTGCTCACTCATGCTCACCAGAGGCTACTTTTGGATCACTACAGCGTGTATGCTCTTGCAGAAGCCAACAGGGAAATACCAGGGAAATTTCTCCTGTCCAGGCTTGTGTAGAAGAGTCAGAACTGCCTCTCATCAGGGCTCTAATGCTTTCCATTCAAGGGTCTTGAGTGCCTCTCTCCTCACTAATTTTGAGGTCTTGCTGATTCTCCCTGCAATGTGATCTTTGGCTCCAGACCATGTCTGCTGGATAAATTCACCTTAGAGTCATTGAAATGTGTTTAATATTGCAAACAAATAAAGAAAAAATATTCTTGATGCATGCAAACATACATAGTCTTGTGGTAAAACTGAATGAAGCATATTTAGTGGTGTCCTGTCTAATAGATTCATATTTCTTTCACGACAGCTGTAGCTGTGCTATGAGGTTTGAGAAAGACAGAGAAATTCACATATGTGAGTCTGAATTTTAACTCTTCACTTTTTGGATATCAAGCATGTCTTCTTAACTTGTAAAACTCTGTAAACTAGAGGCAATTTACCTCTTACAAGACAAAGTTATTGGTTACTCTCATGCTCTCCTTGGTGACTTTTTTTCTTCAATAATCTTTCGGTTGTAAAAATGTAATAATTTGTAATAAAGATTGCTGGCCAAAATATGTTTCACTATCATTAAACTTCTGTCTAATTTTTTTTTCCATCAACCTTTCTTCCTCTTTTTACAAATGCCAAGTATTATATAAGAGAATTTTATAGCCTCCAAATATCACCTTTTTAGAAGCTTGTAAACTTCATCTTACTGTAAAAGAAATTAATTTAATGAGTAACTTTTTTCTGAGTCAAAAGTAATTTATTTGAAATTAGTATACATTACCTAATACTGTAAGGTATAACAGGAGGAACTTAACAGGACATTAGCTTCTGAAGCTTGACATCAAAGAATGACTGGATAGTCACCAAACACATCACTGATGACCAATCCTTCATCCTCTGTATTTATAAAATCTTGGAGAATAAATAATATTTTTTTTAAACTCACACATCTCAGTTAGCAATACTAGAATTTTCAAAATGAATTATGATAGCTCAATAGAATTCTAAATTTTAAGGGGACTATTTAAAAGAATGTTGAACTTCATATTTCATGAGAATATTGGCAGCACTCTTTATCATGAACATGGTGTCAAAACTTTAAAATGCCAAAACTCAGTTTTGTTTGAGTAGGTTTGAGAAATTCAATGAAAGAAAAAATATACGATCTAGTAAGATCGTAAGAGTCTAAATCTTTATGGGAAAAGGGGAAAAAGTAAAATAGGATAATGAATAAAGGCTGTAAGTCAGAACTAACTCAACAGAAAACAAGCTTCCACCCAGTATTTTCTATTCATGGGACAAAGAGTAGGGAGGTTATGATAGCAAGTTTCTTTAATTATTAATATAAATAGATGAAAATTAATTTCTTTTAGAATTGATGCATTATACGGGAAGAAAAAAATTTGCTCCATTCAAATTTTTGCTATTTCCGTAAGTTTTGAATTTTGCTTCTTTGAAATCAAAGACCGGTAACTGCATATTTTTCATTTTTATTTGTCCTTAACTTTAATTCACAGTGTAACAAACTGATATTAGAGAAGCTGTCTTTTGTTAAAATAGACTAATATTACATTTCCTATTAAGTACCAATAAATAAAAATGTAAATTATTTTATACTTGTCTCATTTAGAGCTTTCCCAATCAAAATTTCACTTTGTTCAGATAGTAGACTTGTAAATAAGTTGCATGCACAAACATTTATGTCAACAGGTTAGATTTCCAGCATTCTTTTACATGAAGAGAGAAATGTAAGGGGGATCCAGCAGGATATTTGAGCTTCACTGATAAATATCTCCAGAAATGTCTCTCTTTTGAGCCATCTCAGTTATTGTTTTTGACAAATCTTACCACTTCTTTTTTTCCCCACACTTCTGCTGGGCCCTAAAATGTTACCAATTTTTATGCGTACTTACTACAGCAGCGAATATTGAGTGAGATGCTGTCATGATTTGACACTGACCCAGTGCCAGGCACCCACCAGAGTTGTTCACTCACCCTCCCCTGCTATAGCTGGACAGAGGAGGGAAAAGGGGAAAAAAATCAACGAAGGCTTCATGCGTGAGATAAGGACCAAGAGAAATATTTCAAGGGCTAAGCAGAGTTAGCTTAAGTTGCAAAGTGAATTTATTACTAAAAGAATCAGAGGAGGAAAATGAGAAGTGAAATAAGCCCTTGAAACACCTTTTCCCTACCAGGCTCCCCCCACATCCCACAGACAGCACAGCGAGACAGGGGATGGGGTTTTGATGAGTTCACCACCCAAGATTTCCCTCTGCTGCTCAGGGAGAAAGTCCTTCCCCTGTGAGGCCATGGGGTCCCTTCCATGGGAGACAATTGTCTATGAACTTCTCCAGTGTGAGTCCAACCTCACTGGCACACAGTCCTCCCAAAACTACTGTGACACGGCTCTTGTTCCATGGGGTGCAGTCCCCCAAGGACAGGGGGCTCCACCCTTCAAGCAGGGGCCCTCTCTCTCCCATAAAGTCTCCCAGTGGATCACAGCCTCCTCCAGGCATCCACCTGCTCCAGCATGGAGCCCACAGGCTGCACATGGATCTCTGCATCCCTTTTGGATCCCTGTGGGCTGCAGGGGCACAGCTGCTTCCCCATGGTCTGCACCTTGGCCTGCAGAGGAATCTTGTCTCCAGTGCCTGGAGCAGCTCCTCCCCTCCTTCTGCACTGACCTTGGTGTTGTCATGTTGTTTGTCTCACACGTTCTCACCTCCCCCTCTACTCTGCCTAGAAGCAAAAAACCTATTGCTTTGTTTTGATTTTCTTCTTAAATATGTCATCACAGAGGCGTTACCAAGCTCTCTCATTGGTCCAGTTTTGGCCAGCGCCATGTCCATCATCAGAGCCATCAGGGATTGGCTCTGCCAGGCATGATTGAAGCTTCTGCAGCTTCTCACTGGAGCCATCTTTGCAGCCCCTCTGCTACCAAGAACCAGGCTGTGAGAAACCTACACAGATGCTGATGTCATACAGTTTCAGTTTAACAATGCAGAGTCTCTCCTTTTTGTTCAGCTTTTCTCTGTCATGTATGTTCTTCCTTGAATCTTGGGTGTTCATTTCTGTGCTGACCACTTTCTCCTCCAGCTTTGCCTTGGCACTCTCTCCAGAACATCCCAACTTTCATCCTGGGAGAAGGTGAAAGATCTCCCTTATGACAAGATAATTTGCCTTTTTCTCTCTGAAACTAAACAGATTCTTCTTTTTTCTTTTTTTTTTTCCCATAATCCTGATATTTGTGTTAGCTGTTTCTTCTCTTCAATAGTAGAGAAACCTGCACCCTTTCCCTCTCCTGCTTAAAGTCCTTATGGTTATTTGTAACAAATGTATGTCAGTCTTTTCTCCTTCACTGCCACACACACACCTGCTCTGGATCTTGTTCTCTAAAGAATAACACTGCAAAAGTCTTCAAATATAGTCTCATGGCCAAGTCATGGTCAAAAAATTTTTAGGCACATTTTTGGGTTTCTGTCATTAGGTGTTGTGCATAAATTTTGTTTTGTGTCCATCGTGTTTATCATCTTTTCTTGTGCTTAAGGTTCCTTTCTAATTAACAACAGCAATAAAGCCAACACCGCCCTGTATTCTTAGGAAAAACATCTGACTTCTTTGACGAATTGTAGTTAAAGAAGCCATGTTCTCTTCTTCACTGTACCCGTCTTCCTTAGCAGGCAGTTGATATCTATTCTGGATCATAAGTTTCAGGAGCTGCAGCTTAGTGTTTGGGCTCACACTTAGGGTTCACTGTATGATGCTAGATTAAATATAATAATGTCCTTTAGCATTTTCCCAGATTACAAAGGTTACAAATAATAGGCATGGATCATGGGGCAGACCTGCTGATGATTTAATAAAGAAAAAAGCTAATTTTCTCTTGAGGGAGGGAAAATGTTTAACAATTGTGTTTCCTATTCTCATTTGCTGTTCTTCTCGCCATTGTTACTGCAACAATGTTCTTGAAATTGAATTTTCTGTCTGTGTTATTAAGTGTTCCTGTCCAGTAGCCATGATATATGTCTGCAGCTGGTGGAAATGGTTCAAAACTAAAATTGTGAAGCGTCATGCCACAGTGAGCATCTACTTCAGTTTTGTCTGAAGTAGACAAGGAAATACAAAAAGTTTAAATGTAGAAATCCTTTGTGTAATCCTTTACTTTTATCCTTAAATGTAGAGATGAGTCTAGTCTTAATACAGAAACTATACACTCTTACTTAATTAACAGTCTCAAAAAGTACTTTGTGGTTGATTCTCCTAATAATGTTTTGCACATTTATTTCAGTCTGCAGAAATGTATGCAATTTGATTTCCTAACATTCAGCCAAACAAGCTGCAAAATTACATGTAATTCTCTCTATTCAGAAGAGTAACAGATCAGTTATGTTATTATGTCACTCTATGAGGTCATACAGCAAAATTATTTTGTTTAATTTTGCAAGATGGTGAGCTGTAATTAATTAATATCTTATATAATAATTATGCATTGTTTCCCATACTGAAGACACAAGCCTGATATCATAGATTGCCATTATCACTAGTTAAGATACATGTAAATACTCATTTCTATTTTAGAAGGCTAGCACATTTGCTCTCACATTTGCAGTCAAACTTGGTAAGGAAGAACATTCATGAGTTTTAAAAAGAGATTATGTCCTTCACTGTTTTCTATTAAGAACTGTATGTGTGTTTACATTCTTTATAACTGGTTCAAGGGAGAGCCTTTAAAAAATAAATTTTATGGTTTTGTGGTCTGGAAGGTTTCATATGTAGTTATTTAGTCATTTCATGTGATGTAGAATTTATTTAATAACTATATTTCACATTAAGATAATTTTTTTCTTTTGTTGGATAAATTTTTTCTTCAAAGTGCCATTATTGTGAGAGAGTTCACCATATTGATAAGAATTTTTGGTTCTCATCCCATAAAATCTTTTTCTGTATTTTCAAAATAAGATTAATCAAAAAGATGTTTTTTGACTAAACATTAAAGTTAATATAACAGATACATGAGCAATTGTGACATCTATTATATCAAAACATACTTTTTTGGTTTATTAATTTGCATATATTTAATTTCTATAAACTCTTTGTCATTAGTTATTCCATTTGAGTTGAAATGTGCCACATTAAAAAAAGTGTTAAATGTGTTTCATATACCAGATTTTCTATTACTTTGCTAGGAAGGAAACAGTATCTTTTTTTCTGCTATCATGAGTTGTGTGTAAATCAGGGAACAAGAAGTCACTAACGGGAAAGAAAACTATTTCCAGGACACTTTGGGTGTTTTTAATAAAGTTTTTGCACCTCCTTCTTTAATCACCATATATTCATTTATGTCTATAAACTGTAGGTACCAAATGTATCACAGGAAGAAATGTTGTGGACATATATGTAATTTTTCAGTGGTTATGATTATGATTTTATGAAAATAAAATGGGGTAGTAAAATAACATATAGAATAAGAAAAAGACAATAAAAATTTTCAAGCAGTGCAAAACAGATTAGGCCAAAAGAGGGAAATCATGGGTGTAATCTTATTCTAAAACATGCAACAGGCCCACCCACCGAAGATAGAGTGAGACAATATGTACAGCCCTACTCCGTTGTTTATCTCCTCTCTCTTTTAATAGATAATGACACATTCAGAGTCTACAGTTTTGGTGTTTCTCTTAAATCAGGCAGAAATATCATAAATATATAAATAAATAATAACATTTTTCTTCTTTTTTTTTTCTGAGATCAGGAAATACTTGCTTACCCAAATAAAGAATATTTTGTCTTCGGAATATCTAAGATTTTTTTAAGTATCTAGAAAATTCATAGAGTTATTATGAATTTTCAATGGTGCTAATATAGCAATCAGTCACTGTTCCTGGATGTTATTCAGCAAAATTAATACATACATTGAAGCAAATTTGTGGAAGTAAAATTGTCCACTTAGATGACCAGATGAAATCTAGTTTCATCCTACACAAAGTATTTGTTTAATCCATTGCATGCAACAATCCTATAAGTTTCCAAACAAAATTTTAAAAATCTTACCTTCCGGATGGAACTACTGTTGCCACTGTCATTTGGAACTACTATCATTTGGCAGAAACAGTAATATTGTGGATCCAATGATACAGGAATTTGACTACAATGGGATCTAAAATAGTTCTATAGTAGTCAAAATATATATAAATGTTATTTGAGAAGACACAGTATGATCTAAGTGTCTTGTAAGGATTTCAGGGGGGAAAAGTTCATTTCCTATATTTCCTAGAGCAAAGCAAAAGTTTCTGTACCTATTAAAATGTAGGATTGAGTCTTGACCTCAACTGAGAGCAAATCTGAAAAATATTACTTCTGTATTGGAAGAAGGGGAGATGATTGGGGTTTTTTATCACCAGATTGAATTTAAGCATCTAACCCCTGTCTAAAACTTCTGAAAGTGTTTAAGGGCTAGAAAGTCTAGGAAGGAAAACATCCATGATTAAAAGGCATACAAGGCAGGCTCACATGTTTTGTCACAAGTTAATATACATTTAGCACATTCTTAAACATACTACTTATATCATATGTGGAAAATAAAGCCCCACAACTTGAAAAAAAGTCAGTTAAGGTTTGCTGTAAAACCCAAATTTGAGCTGATTCAGTGTGTGTAAATCATTTGTCATGGACAGCACTCAGTTACATAGTGATGTCTTTTAATCACACTTGTCACAAAGAATGATTAATTCTGTATTTCTTATCTTTTGACTAACAATATAAAACACTTACAGTGTAAATTGCAGAAATGTGAGCCATCTGTCTGACAAATGCATTTAGTGACAGCTCTGCTCTGAACCTATACAGAGCTATAAAGCTCTGTGAGGAAAAAATAAACCCATGGGCATCAAAAATCAATCACTCAAAATTAGCTGATTCTTTATAATTTTGCCTATAAGCTGTCTGCCTTACTTTCCCATTTACATTGCCTTATCTCATTAGACTACTCTGAAGATCTGCTACTTAATATTTGTAAAGATCTAGGATCTTACAAAAAAAAAACACTTCAGAGAATTCCATAGGAGAGTTCATCATTCTGCCTTCAGATAAAAATTTGAATAATTTTCAATAACAAAGGGCACTGAATAATATACTGGGAAATACTGAATAATTACTCAACAGATAACAGCTGGGTATAATGAATTGCAAGATTTCCTGCTCATCTCTAAATATACTTTTAGAAAAATAAACAAGCTTCTGAATATCTGGATAACAGGTATATATTTTTTTTCTCCAATTACAGAGTTAGTTTAAATAGGATACTCTGTCTCATGCAAAGCTTACGTTAAAATATATACATAATGGCATTACTAAATTTGGTTCTCTAACTTTACGACAGTCTTGTCTCGTTAAGTAAATTTTTGTATGCAATATTTTCATGAAATGTTCCTATGAAAAGAGCAGTTGAGTTATACAAGATATGCCTACCTATTGGTTAGTGATGTACTCAAATTTGTCTTCCACCTTTCTAAAAATTTATGACCTGCCATTGTGAAAATGTTGGCATTTTTAGAAGAGAAGCTTGAACTAGTAAGTTTTTAATTACCTTTTTTATACCCTTGCATGAATTCTATTTTCCATTAATGTAGGCTTCAAATAAACATGAATACTTAGACTAAAAACAAACTTTGGTTTTTGTTTTTAAACAACCAGTGAGGGCATAGCTGTAAGCACCAGGAGTGTTTCTGCTCATCAGTGAAATAAGAACTCCTTCTTGCAGTGTTTCTTCATTAATAATGATTCAGGCTTTCATGAGACTCCTCATGCTTTATGAGAAATAATATTACATAACACTCTAAGCCAGCAAGATTTCTAAAATAGTGTTATCTGAAATGATGTAACGGTACTAAAAACTTTTATTTTTATATATTATGAAAGACGTGTTATAACTTAACAAAATGCTAACAAAAATTTTCTAAGTGGTTTTGTAGCATTATCTGTAGTAAAAAAAGTTTATATCTGGAGTGTTCAGGAAAAAAATGCAATAATTTTTGATTTAGAGAAAGAATTTGACAGAGAAAGACTTGGATGAAAACAACTTATCAGCGGACCTCTTGAGAAATTCTATCATGGAAGAGTTTACTAAGGAATGAGGCATACTGCAACAGAAACAAGCCTTTCAACCAAGAACAGGGAAGTTTATAAAATAAATTTCTATATCTTAATTGGAAGACAATAGCTTGAAACGAGAAATAACTAATCAAATTCTTTGGGGGTATGTAGAACTTCAGACAAGATGATTAGAAAGCTTCCCTAGGGCTGAGAAGTTTTTGAACCATTTCTCAAAGCATAGACCTTTTAGTTCACTGTGTGTTTCAACCAGACATTTTATAATAAGTTTCTAATAAGTAGAATAGATTTTGCAAGAGTGCTCATGTCTACTTTGACACTGGTCCCATGGATGCATCCTGATACTCAGTGATGCGGCATTAAGTTCATACTGAGTGCTCCTGAGAGTTCGATCTTGAAGAAGAATGATAAACGTTTGAATAGTTAATTTGAGAACTTAGGTATCACTTTTATGCTACTTTTAAACTTATGCTATGGTGATTTTGAGGATTTAAATTTTATTGGCATTATAGTATCATAAAAAATAACAAAATATTTTCACATTGGAGATAACTTCTCTTGTAATCATCTCTTACTGATCTAATGACTGGTGATTAATAGAAGGATAAACTGGAATAGGAATAAATTAGTCACCATGTAAGTTTACTAATATTTAGCAACGTTTTTTTCTTTCTAATCAAAATAGCTGAGTCTTTTGGAAAGGCAAGCCCCTTAGAATCACCAGAAGGAAAATGCAACACCTCCTAAAAGTTTTTGAGAGGATGAATGTGTTGCACTTCCTTCTAGTATAAATGTTTTAACAAAGATGAGGGGAATATATCTACCAAATATTGTTTTAAACTTGATTTGGATTTTCCTCTGATCCAGTATCAGTCTTTGTTGTATGCTTCTTTCCATCAACAGTATCTTGTTTTTACCAATTCTAAGATTTTTTTTTCTAAAATGTTGGCTTCACCAAAATTCCAGAAGAAAAATAATAAAATTGTATAAAAATTCCATAATTTATGCATGCTTACTTTTTCTATCGAGGTATCTTTCATATTTCTCTAAATAATGAGTAAGAAGTTGTGAAATATTTGTTGCATGGTGTAGCATGTAGTGTTTTCTGTACCTTTGGGATTTTTGGGTTTTGTTCTTTAATATTTAGGTTTTTTCTCTATTTTTTGCATTGTTTTGCTCTGCTTTTTAATTCACTGTAAATTCCTATACCTAATTCCCTATACCTAGAAGTTTAAAAATTCTTCTGGTAACTTACAAGCCTCAGGTCTATGCAATTAATCTCCTCTGTATTGATATGACTATATCTATACATAATAGAATGGTTAATCTTCTCTGGAAGTGTTCTTTTTACAGTTTGAATTAAAGCTATTTATTTTTAATCATGTTATCTAATCTTTGAACAACCTTTTTGAGTTCACTGAGTTTGAGTTTTTAGCAGTATTTAGAATACATATATACTCATGAAAGGTTATTAAAATTCAGCTGAAAATATCTTGAGTTTTTGTTCACATTTATTACAAGGTTAAATCAGAAATTTCATGAGTGTGTAAATGGAAAAACTTACACAGCAACTAACAGATCCTTATCTATCTATCATTTATTGGCTTGTGGTCTGAATTCAAGATTGTTTCTGATGCTATCTAAATCAGATTGTGAAACTTGTGGGAGGCTTAAAAAAAGATTTTGGAAACAATTCAGGTAATACCACTCTAAATAACAGTACACACTGGACTTCAGAATATTTTGTCAAAACTGTACAAATACAAAACTGTATTACTTTTGGATGAATTGATGCCTTTTATCTCATTTATCTGTGAGAATGAACTTATGAGTGTCAGCGGTCAGTATAAATCACAAGATTTTGGCATCTGTAAATATTTTTTCTGGGTTACCAATGGGTACATGTTTACCCTTAACTAAACCCCAAATTTTTTAGAGTTTTTCAAGTAGTATATGTCTTATTACTTGCTTTGGGAGAGGTAAGCAATTTCCAGCTCCTGGTTTTCTTTATTCAGCTGAGTTCCAGAAAGCATCAACGACACACGTGGCTCTGCAAAGCAGCACCAACCAATTGCTACAGGAAGATATGGGCCAGGCAGGGCGGATGCCAATGCATTTGGCCAAGGCCAGCTGTAGGGGTGACCAGGACCACTGGCAGCCCCATAACCCTGCAGCATGTCCATAGTGACAAGACAGGTCATGCTCCAGAATCAGCATCAGATTCTGGATGAGCAGTGATAAGGCCAGGCGTGGACACAAATGAACAGAGGACCCTCCCTCTAGCTGGGAGCAAGCACAGGAGCCTCCTCTCAATAGCAATTCCCAGTCAGAGGACTAGAGGAGCAAGGGATCACAGCTTCTCAGGAGAGTTTTTTCAAAGAGCTCCTTTCGAGGCTTAACATCTGAATTATTCTTTAAGCTGGCCCTGAGCCTAGGCCTACAACCCCTGGAGTAAAAAGGCACTCAGGGACCTGATACTGAGTCTACTATTTATCAGCACCTTCCTTTGGTACAACAGTTGGTAGTGCTTTCCAGTTCCATCTGCTTCTTATACTTATCTCCAGCTACATTTAAAATCTTGTCATTGGCAAAATTTATTATGAGACAAGAACTAATTGTGAGTTAAGACTTCCTGACAAAAAATTTTAACCATATAGCTATAACAGTCCAGAGAAGGACAATGAAGCTGGTGAAGGGGCTGGAGCAGAATTCTTAGGCGTAATGGCTGAGGGATCCTGGAGAAAAGAAGGCTGATATGATTGATCTCTACAACTACCTCAAGCAAGGTTGCAGCAAGGCAGGGGTCAGTCTCTTTCCTCAGGATAAGAAGAAATGGCCTCAAGTTGTGCCAGAAGAAATTTATATTAGTTATTAGGAAACAAGTCTTCCCAAAATGAGCAGTAAAGCTCTGGAATACACTGCCCAGGAAAGTTGTAGAGTCTAGATGCGTTGAAAAATCATGCAGATATGGCGCTTGAGAGCATGGCTTAGTGATGAACATACTGGTGACACTGGTATTTGGGCTTGATGATCTTAAAGGACCTTCCAACCTGAATGATTCTATGTTTCTGTGATTCTATGGATTAAAATTCAGTTATTGGCCTAAGTAACACAAACACAATTTTCCTATTAATGTGCTTTTCAATTTTTTTTTCTCAGTTTTTGTTGTTTAAATTCACATCGAAATGTTGCATTAATAATATAATTTAAATTGCTAAATCAGCACCCTTTCTAGTTTATTTCCAGTGATCCTCAGGACTTGTCCAGCCACTGCACATACAGAGCTGGTATTCCAACCCATTCAACAGCAGTCATTTGGCCCCTGCATCCTTGCTAAACCAGTGCAAAGAAACTTGAGTCACAGGAAGCTCCATCACATCCTGGGACTCTTCATTAATAAGACATTTACAGGATTACCATGTCTTCCTGTTTTTTCTTTTATGTTACATCATGATGCAAGAAAAATAAGACCTATCAACCTGATTTAAACTGACATGGAAACTTTCTCTGACTCAAAGCTCCCAACAATGCTTCCTTGAAATGCTGCTTAGCTTTTACTTAGAATCATAGCATGGTTCAAGCTGGAAGGGATTCTTAAGGATAGATTAGTTCAACCATCCTGCCATAGGCAGGGACACCTTTCTTTAGACTAGGTTGCTCAAAACACCGCACAACCTGGCCCTGAACTCTTCCAGGGATGGAGACTCTACAGCTTCTCTGGGAGACCTGTTCCAGCATTTCACAATTCTCATAGTGAAGAATTCTTTCCTTATCACAAACTTAGATATAATGTCTTTCTGTTTAAAGTCATTCCTCCTTGTCCTAAAAGTACATGCCCTTGTAAAAAGTCCCTCTCCATCTTTTCTGTAGGCCCCTTTGAGTGCTAGAAGGCTCTAGTAATGTCTCTCCAGAACCTGCTGTTCTTCAGACTGTTCCAGCCCTTTGGTCATCTTTGTGGCCCTCCTCTGGATCTTCTACAACATGTCCATGTCCTTCTTGGGTTGAGACCTCTAGAGCTGGAGACAGTACTTCTGGTGGGGGTCTCACAAGAGCAGAGTAGAAGGAAAGCATCACCTCTGTGACCATCTGGCCATGCTCCTTCCGATGCAGACCAGGATTCTTTTGTTTTACTGGTCCATTAGCATATATTATGTTGAGCTTCCTATCAGCCAACAGTCCTGAGTCCTTCTCTTCAAGTCTTTTCTCAATCCATTCCTTGACCAGCCTGTATTTGTGTTTAGGATTGCCCAGGCTCAGGTGCAGGACCTTCCATTTAGCCTTTTTGAGATTCCTGTGGTTCCCATCGGCCGTTCTCAAGCCTCTTAATCCCTCTGAATGGCACCCCTTCCCTTCAGTGTGTCAGTGTCATTGGCAAACTTTCCAAAGTGTACTCAATCCCACTGCCCATATTGCCAATAAAAATGTTAAATGGCACCATCCCAATACTAGCACCTGAGGAACACCACTGATATCCATCTGGACATCAAGCCATTGAACACAAGACTTTAAGTGCAACCACTCAGCCAATTCCTTGTTCACGGAGTGGTCTATCTGTCAAACCCAACTGACTCTCCAATTTAGAGACTAAATGTTGTGTGGGACAGCGTCAAACACTTTGAACAAATACCCTGTATATTATGCCTGTTGCCTTTTCCAGGTTTTTCAAGCATGATTTACCCTTAGTGAAGCCTGGCTGGCTGTCACCAATTGCCTCTTTATTTTCCATCTACCTTGGAATAATTTTCAGAAGGATCTGTTCCACAGTTATGCCAAACACAGAAGTGAGACTGACCAGCCTGTACTACCTTAGGTCTTCCCTTCTCACCTATTTAAAAATTGATGTTATCTTTCTCCTTTTTCTGTCAGTAGGAAATTCATCTGACTGTCACAACTTCTCATATATGTCAACTATACTGTGGCATAGCAACTTCAGGTGTCAGTTTCCTCAAGACTTACAGAGGCCTCTAATCAAGTTTCAATGGACTTATGCACCTTCAGGTTCCCTAGATGGTCTCAAACCTGATCTTGTCATACGATGGGCTGCTCTTCATTCTCCAGTCCCTGCCTTTGCCTTTTTGACATGGTATCTGGAGCACCTGACAGTGAAGACCAAAGCAAACATGTAATTAGGTACCTCAGTCTTCTCCACCTTGTGGGTAAACAGATCTCTCGATTTCTTCCAGACAGAACCAACATTTTGCCTAGTCTTATTTTTATCACAAATGCTATTAGCTGTTAGAATATTGTCTTGTTGCCATCACTGGCCAGATTTAATTTCATCAGGGTTTTAGCTTTCCTTACCTGATCCCTGTAATCTTGGATAGTTTCTTTGTATTCCTCCCAGAGTGCATGTCCTTGTTTCCATCCCCTGCAGGTTTCAGTTTTGTGTTGACTTTATCCAGAATCTCCTTTTTTATTCATGCAGGCCTCCTGGTATTTTTGCCTGATTTTTTTTTGCATGCACCATTTCTGAGCTTGTAGAGGTGATTCTTGAATATTTACCATCCTTCTTGAGCCCTTCCTCCCTCCAAGGCTATATGAGATAATGTTCTACCAAGAAGATCCTTGATGCTAAAGATCTTCTCTCCTGGGGTCCAAGGTTGATGAGCTTTCTGTGCGCCTTCCTTGCTGTCCCAAGAAACTTGACTCCTGGTGCATTGGGATATTTTGCTGGATAAAGGCCAGCAAAAGATGTTTTCAGAAGAAAAATTAACCATATCGACAAGCTTATTTGCATTTTTCCTTTTCCCTTAGCTTGTCGATATGGTTAATTTTTCCTTTGAAAACTGGTTACAGTAATATAATACAACATATCTTGTTAGTTTCATTGTGTGTTTTAAAACAAATAATTATTCCTACATAATTTTTTCAAAACTTTTGATACATACGGAATTTCTCCTCTGTGCTTTTCTTTTTTCTGAAATAACATAACTGTAGTGCAAGTTTTTTGCATACTAGAAGACTGAAGTTCAAAACAATTTATTTACTAAAAAAAATAATGTAAGGGGAGTGCAAAATACATTATAAAGTTTTATGGTGATTTACTCAACACGTGCATGGTGGTAAGCATTATCAATTGTGACTATGTTCATCTGCCAAAAGTGTTTGATAAAATTTGAACTGGATCAAACAAGAATTTCTATATAGATATCCTTTACAGAGTTCATTTTAAAAAATCATTATCAACTGTTCTGATTTGTTTGTAGCTGTCTACTTTAAATACATACATACACATACATAAACAGCTAGTTCTGAGCTCCAGATTCACAGGTAAGGTGCATTTTATCCAAGCCAACCTTCAAATGGATAAGACAGATTTGCAGACATTAAATTAACCTCTTAAACTAAACTTGTCAGCAAGGTAGTGTAGTCTTGACACAGAGTTTTGAGAGGTATAACTGTTGCTCAACAAAAGCAAGTACTTGGTGGAGATCAGTTCTTGATTGTATACCGTGTCTCTCGAGAAACTCCAGAAACTTTTACCCCTATGTCAATGATCCCTCCAAAAAAGGCTGTGTTATGTGGGAAAGTGAATTCTGACTACTATCCTAGTAGAAATAGAAAAAGTGTGACCTAGTGGAAAAAGAGATTCTTCAGTTTTCAGGCCACACTATCTTGCCTTGCTCACCTCCTTAAAACCGATAGAAGATGATAAGGGCCTATGTGTTTGCCCCAAAAAATCTACATGGTTCAACTAGGCTCCCTCATGGGGCACTTTTATAAAATGTTTATTTTTTTCTCCTCAGTGAATGTCTTTGCTCTCCTTCGTACAACAGAACAGTGTCACAGTATTTCCCTAAAGGTAAAATGTTGTTTTATTCCTTTGTTTGTAGTTATAGACCTTTCAAAAAGACAAACTTTTACTAAATGAGCTGCAGCTGGAGGTTTAACTTTCTGTCTGATAATTAACTTAGCCTCCTCTGGCACCTAATCAGGTCATCACAGTTTATACTGAGTGCTGCTTGGCTTGTCTTTTTTCATCTAAGTTCAGCTAAGCTAGAAGAGAAGAGCTTGGCATTGTATTTCAACTAAATTCCACTTTTTTCCCCTGATTACTGTATATAAAACCACTAAAAACTATCATTTGTGATCTGCAAACTTAATAACAATTTTTATTTCTATTTCAACTTTGCTGGAAAATGTGGTGCATTCTCCTCTTGAGATGGTGTCCCATGGCTGTGTTTGTACTTATACTTTCCATGTATGTTGAAGAACTTTATTAATAAGCAAAGTTATCCTTTTACTAGTAGCTTTTTTGTGATCCTATTTGCAGCCATTGATCATGTGTGTATTGTAAGGATATGTTCTCTTTTTATTTTAAGATACATTGATATACTTTCTTTTTCACAGTAACAATAGTGATCAATGAACAAAGCAGTATTTATAATAGCTAGCGAATATTCACTTTTCACAAAAAAATCTGACATTCTTAACATCATCTTGTTCTTTGACTCATATAAAGGAAAAAAATCAAGCAGTCAAATTACTGTTTAAAAAATGGACATTTCTGAAGTTTCTAGTTATCCATTTCTTCCATTAACAATACCACATTCTGTTATTGCAGGTCTTGATTCACAGCCTGAAATAGGCTTTGAAAAATATAATAGAACATCTTTAATTAAATCCCCAAAACTCACATTCAGGGATAAATAATAATCCATCAGCTATTTCATTCTCTAACAGGACCTGGGAGAACTTGACATTCTTAATCACTTCAGCCATTTATACCTTCATTTTCAGCTTTGTTTCAGTTGAGCCATTTAGTGGGGGTTTATCTAAATTGCAGTATCTTTTTTTCTAATCACACTTCATAGCTGTAACACAGAAAGTAATTTCAGGTGCAAAACAGAATATCTCTGAAGCACAGACCTCCGTGGCATAAGCACATTAGAATGAAAAGTTACCTGTAACTGAGTGATATTTGTCTCTGTAATGAGCTGAAGCATTGAGGAACTGTGCCTGTAGTAAAATTAGGAACCACCGGCAGCAGCACAAGAGGATTCTGGCTTGTTAGAGAATATTCATTTTCCTTATTACACAAGACAGCTGTGGATGCCAGAAATTGTTTCATTAATGCAAACAAAGTTTCAACTACATCCCAGTATTCCTACAGGTGTGGGGAAAGTCAAAGTAAATACTTGTATAGTTACTAAACACTCATATCAATGCTGTTCTAGGGACTTCAGCTATCTTGAGGGTAAAATAACATTTATATATGTGGGTTTAGATATTACTTTTGGTATTGTATCTTGTTCTTTTACAATACTTTCACTTTCTTCATATAAAATATAAGGGTATGATTTACATTATCAAATTCACATCTTAAATATCACTATGACTGTCCCAAATTAAAAAAATAAATTAAAAAAAAATAATAAAAAAGAGGTGCAATTACTTGGGTTTTGTTATTATTATTTTACAATTACAAATTTTGTCATACCCCATTTTTTCTTTTAAATTAATTTTACCCTATTGGTTTTACAGATGAATATTTCCTTAACTGTCCACTGCCAAACTTCTGTAATGATGACCTCTGTAGTGGCATTTATAAATTTAAACTTGTACTAGTAGTGGCAGTAGTAGTAGTATTCCCCCAGTATTATTAATATATTTCAACTTGTAACTATTTTTCCAGTATTCTTTTTGTATTTCAAGGCTGCCAAATAAACTTTTCTGTGTGTAAGTTTGAATCAGCAAGAGCATGAGAATATAAAAGCATTATGTTTTTTTCAGAACAGATAGCTCACAAATAGATTGTCGTGGGCAAGTTAGTTAATCAGAGAAAAGTTAAATTGGATGTTGACTTCTATGGCTTAGGATTTCACCTTCAGCAAGCAGCTCAAAGAATTGCCTCCATAAATAACTGTGCCCCTTGCACACTTTACATCATATTGGTACACTGTGGAAGTGACTGAGAGGCTGAAGTAGAAGCCTACAGAAGTTCTGTCAAGGGTTCATGGTAGAAGCGCACCTCTTTCCAGAACACACCCAGGCACCACGAAATTAATGGGGAGGAAAATGAGGTAATTAAATTAGCAGGAAGTCCCATCTGTGTAATAGCAGAGAAACTAGTAAGACCTAAGTTGCATACCTCTGATGCCTAGGACTACACTCCTTTAAACTTTCTATCCCTCCTAACTAAACAGGAATGAATGAGTGTGTCATCTTAGTCTCCAAAGATGACATTGTTTTTCAAGTTTGTCAGCAACACTCTCTGGGTGCCTGAGTATTTCCTACTTTCTTCTACTTACTGGGACAGGATTTTCCTTTGTTTATATAAAAATGTTTTTCTTATTACTCTGGAGCAAGCAGCAGATTCAACTAGCTTTTACAGTAACCATTTCAGCTTCAGGGTGCTAGATAAATTAATGTTGGAAGAGATGCAATGTATGTTATAAAAAATATTTTTCACACTAGTTGACAGGACAGGGAACCAGTATATTTTAATCAAGCAGACTTAAAAGGACTTGCCTTTTAGCAGATGATTCTCAGTAACTGATAGCAATTAGTACCCGTACATTAATATAGACATTTACTAATTCTTTTTTGAATTGTTCTGTACAATTTTATGTATTTCATCTAATATAAAGCAAGCTACTTTATTCTAAGGCACTTGTGGCTGTGAAGAGAAAACCATGAAAGAGAATTTGTCTGCTGCTAGTGTCACATTAAGTAAACCAGGAATGGTTAAATTAATTCAATGACAACAAAACATGGCCAACTACTTCAAATGCTCAAGTGATTATTGCTCAATTTTTCTTTGTGATTAAAAACTACTTATAAAATATGCTTTAGGAAACACAAGAATTGCAATGGCTTGATGTGTAAGCCATTAAGTACTATATGGAAGGAGGCAGGTGTTGGTGCATTTTGCTAACACTTAAATATTTAGCATGATCATTAAATTTTATATTGCACATATGCATACATTTCCAGTCAAGTGAATGCATGCAATAGAAATTTCAGCACTTATCCCACATATTCAGTTCAGGAGAATCTGCCCCTTGTTGGTAGTGAATGAACAAATGAATGAGCAAAAGAGCTGCATAAGTATGGGTAGTGCATCTAAATCAAGTGAGCTTTGGTAAAGAAAAAACAAATAGAGATGCAAGTGTTGCTGTTCCCTGCTGGCTTTTTATATCATCACCTCCCTTCTTGGAAAATGTTTTGAATCTTTCATTAACGCATTTTCAGATGATTTGTCTTTTCTTAAGATATTCCTTCAAAATTCAAAATTGTTAAAAAAATATGGTTGGAAGATTAATGCAAATTTATGCATAAGACAGTTCAGCAGATTTAGCATCTCTAAGTTGCCAGTGTGTTCATGTTTGATTCAACAACAAAGGATGATTTAAAGCTATGGTAATTAAAAGCATATATTTTATGAATGTAATTTAGTAACAAATTCCACTCAGGAAGTTCAAGGGCTGAGAATCTTTAGTTTCACAGCTCTAACAAGTACTGCAGGTTCAGTCAGATTACATGGCTCCAAAAACATGTAAAAGCTTGTCCCTGTGCTTGTTCCCTTGAGTAGCCAAGTCCCTCAGTGGCTGTCAGAAATAGACCAAGTATATTTTCTTCCCAGCAGAAAACTATTATTTTATACTGCAGTCCACAAAAAACCACATTAAGGCTGCATCCATTAATAGTCCTGAATGTTTCCTAGCCCCCTGAAGGTGGCTATCTTAAAAGCTAGTTGAATCTGCTGCTCCAGAGAGATAGCAATTGAGTAAATAAAAACACAATTTTATACAACCAAAGAAAAATCCTGTACCAGTAAGTAAAAGTAGAAAATATTCAGGCACCCAGAGAGTGTTGCTGGCAAAGTTTAGAAAATGGCTCTTGCCTTTTTCATGTTCCTTCTAGCACTGAAATCTAAGAAGGATCATAAAAACAACATTCCTGTGCCACTGGCAGGGTGTCAAGGTATTTGGCTGATCTTGACTCAATACAGGCTTTTTAAAATGTTCTTACATTGTATTGATCTAAGTATTATTTTAGGAAGTTACTTAAAATTTAATTACTGTCAGTAATAAATTGGATTTAATGTTGTCTTTATGATATGAGTTTCTCATTTGATTTAACTTTTTTTGAAATCAACAAATCTGCCATTAGTAGTCCATTTGATTGTGAAATGCATTAAATGGAATAGAATTCAGATGAGGATCCTAGGAGAAAGTCAGTTGCTTTATGACCATCTTCCTACTCCTTTAGGGTGGTTCAATGACACTAAGAGTCATACTCAGCTGCTCTACCTTCAGCTGAAGTTTTATTTTAGATCTATGATTTATGTTAAGATATATGTCTTAATTAAGATTTAGGATTTATGTCTTAATCCCACATTATCTGCCATACTCTTCCCTCAGAAAAAAGAAGGCAATGATTGAAAAAATTTACATGGTATGGTTAGGCATTCTTTTCACAATCAACCACAATCTAGGTTTTTGCCTTGACTTACATTAGTAAGTACCCACCACACAGACTTTTTGATCTTTACTTTTTATAATAAAAAAGTACTATTTTATAGAATTTCAGGTTTCCAACCAATATATGATTTTAGGATTAATTACCAAAATTCCATCTGTACCTACCAAGACAAGAAACTCTTATTTTTCAATAAGACCTGAAACATCAAAAAATTCATGCTAGATTAACCAGAGGGAAAAAATCCATTACCAGAGATTGACACAGCACAATGGCAGCACTCAAAAATAATTCTGTTAGGGATTCATCCAGACAGTGTAATGGTCTGAGATGTCATCCTTTTGGTATCAACACAGACATGCATTTTTCAACTGAATGATGTTACTGCACTGTACCCATTGTCAGTTTTGTAAGGCTCATGCTACAATAAACTCTGGCCCTTGATATGAAGACGGCTTGCTTTCAACTGTAGAACATCCTTCTGTATTCTTTCAAGCTCCTTCTAACACCTGCACTCAAAGGGAAATTTTGCTGATATTCTCCTAGGCACTGTGAACTGATGGTCTGCATTTCTACACTTGCATAATCCTATAAAAGAGTTTGAGAAAAAAGGGAATAAACAATGCAGGATCCAGGTATTTCTCAGGAATATACGCAAATGATACTCCTGTTCCTTTAACATAAAATACATCAGCTTTTAGAGAAAACAAATAAAATATGAAGTATTTAACCAAATACACTGGTTCTAGCCGCTCAACTAGATTTTTTCAGGAATATTATCTCTTCCCTTAATAAACCGACTTTTTTTTTTTTTTTTTTTTTGCTATAGGAAACTAGAATGTGAATATGATTAAAAGCCAGAGAAAGACATCTTTTTGTAAATGTAACTTGCTTGTACTACCCTTTCTCCAAAAATTGAGATTTTGTTGATGATTTCAAGACTTGAAATCTACAGTTGCTTAGCTCTTTTTTTTCTTCCCCTGCCTCTCATTGTAGTTTGCTTAAATGAATAAAATGAAGTTTGGATCTGTATAAGAAACTCTTCAGCTTTTATAAAAATTTGTTGCCATCATGGAAAATTTGGATTGGCTTTTAAGTAATGGAAAATTATTAATTCATTCGGTAAACATCAATACCAATTTGAGTTCATCAAGTTATACTTCAGAATTAAACCCAGTGATTTTACTGAGCAATTAAAAACCTATTTATATCTCCCGTCAAGACTTAAAGAGAGGAATATTTGTTGTTAGACCTATTAGATATTTAAATTAGTGGAAAGCTGTAGCCATTCTGAAAATTTTAACATTTGAATTTCATCCTCACTCAAAAAATTCAAAATTGAAGCTTTTATTAGAACTGGAATCAATATTTATTTCCTTTATTTTTCTCATACCACACCAAACTGTCAAAAATGACCAATTTTTAAAAGAAAATAATTTATGGATATGAGAAGTGTAATGATTTACTGCAATTCACAGTAGTCAAACATCAATGATGCAAAAACTGGAATGTCTTTTCATATTCTAGATGAAATTAGGATTTTATTGGAGAATAAGATCTCCACAGTCATAAGCACTTAGAAAAAGCCACATTTGGAGTACTGTGTTTAGTTCTGAGCCCCTTGGTACAAGAAAAATAAGGAACTACTGGAGAGGATCCAGCAGAGAAGACTGGGAAGGGAATCTCATCAAAACATATAAATATCTCAAGAGCAGGTGTCAGGAGGATGGTGCCAGAGACTTTTCAGTGTAGCCTAGTGACAAAAAGAGGAGCAAAAGCCATAAATAAAACACAACAATTTTCTCCTTAGCACAAGGAAGAACTTTATATTAGTATGGCAGAGCACTGGCACAGGTTGCCCAGGAAGGTTGTGGAGTCTCCCTCCTTTTCTGGAAAAATTCAGAACTAACCTGAATATATTCCTGTGTCACTTGCTCTAAGTGGTGCTGCCTTCTCAGGGGCATTGGACTGGATGATCTCCGGAGGCCTCTTCCAACTCTAACAATTCTGGAGTTCCGTGAAATTAGGTTTCTCATATTCCAGTTGTCTTTCTGCTTGCCCCAATGTCTGTTTTCACTATCTTTTCTAGGTTATCAGTAACTATTTTCAAGGGCCTGTCCTGCATTTTGTTTGTAATTGGCCAGTAATGGAGCTAGTAGACGTGGTCCGGCTGCAGCAAAAGCCAATTTACATGTATGATATGCCAGTCCTGACAAGTGTATTTCCTTCTAAAACATATCTAGACACTTTTGAAAGGACACAGCCTTTAATCAGTGTTCCAACTTCATGTATATTTGTTTTCTATGAGGTAAGCTCTAACTCAGAAGTTTTCTATCTTGTATAGTTTCCCTCAGCCAGATTAAATCTTGTGTCTTTGGAATTACTTAAACTGGATTGGTGGAAATTACTCCCAAAACACCAAAACCTTGATACCTTCATTCAATACAGACTGGTTCAGTCAAAACAAATTTGGTTTCACACTTTTTAATGAGAATGTTAAAGCATTTTTAAGAAATAATTATATTTTTTCTTTATTGTTTTTTTATAATTTTATTTTAACCTTTGTCTAAGTAGAGTCTAATTTAGTTTTGCATCAAACCAGAGTCAAAAAAACACATATAGCTGGTCTTTCTAGAGTTTTTTGGGGGGCCCAGGATAACATTAAAGGAGAAAAAAGAACACTTCAAATTTAAACATAAATGCACATAATAGACAGTGGAGACCTAAATTGAAAGAAAACGAAGAGGAAGAGGAAGAAGAAGAAGAAGAAGAAGAGGAAGAAGAAGAAGAAGAAGAAGAAGAAGAAGAAGAAGAAGAAGAAGAAGAAGAAGAAGAAGAAACAAAGGAAGACCTTGCTAAGACTGAAAATACTAGAAATTTCCAAAAGAAAAAAAAAAAGTAGCTTAAAATTAGTATTAGAAAGGCTGATGGGAAAGACAGGATAAAATATCTGTCTGCCAAACCAAGGAATGTCACCTTTAAAACATAAATGTGGATTTTATAGATTTTCTTTTGTTGCTCATTTAGATGCTTAATATCTGTTTCTAAATCTTTGGAAACACTTTGTTTTCACAAACATGGCTGGTTTTGTGACTATTATTGTTATTACTACTTAAAAATTCTTTATCTTTTCTAATGTCTTTTTGACAATATGAGTTCAGTGGAGCTGTACTGTTGTTAGTACACCATAACCATATTCAGAATATTCCCAAAGTGTATATGGCAGACGAAGCAGTCTGTTGACTAATGCACTGGTGACATTTCCAAAACTTGACTAATAATCCTCTCTATCTAAAATAAATTATTTTATTATTTTCAAAGTAATTTTGTTTTCAAGTTAAAATAAGTCCATGTTCTGCTTGTTTGATTACTGTGTCACTAAAGTACATACACTGTAGATGCATTTTTATCATGTGTATGTGCATTTTTTATTTCTTCATAGAAAGACTCAGCTGTATATGTATTTACTACTATAACTGCATCTAAAATAGCTTTTCTGGTCATTAGTACAAATTAAAATCTCAGCTGCACAGGATTCTTTTTTTCATATTTTTTCCATTCCACTTTCAGAATTTTAGAATCTGAAGGAAAGTATTAAGATGGTAAAAAGGATTTATGTTCTGATAATTTGAAAAAGCAATTATAAGTTAAAATGTACATCCCTTTTTGAATACATGAAAAAATGGTACAATTTTCTTTGAAATTATTTGATCTACAGCATATCTCAAGATAAATAGGTATCAGTCTGACTTTTCCTCTTCTGAAAACCTGATGTTTAACATTCTTATATTCTCAACTTATTCTGCAGCTTTATTTTGGGTTTAAAATCTGTAAGGTAAATGCTCCCTGAATTAAAAAGTGCTGAAAGAGAAACAAAAGGCATATTTCCATTTTATTGATTTGTGCTACAAACCTCTACTTTGGGAGAATCCTTAATTTATCTGAGCAACATACCAGTGCTTCAATACACCTTACATTTCTTGAATTTGAGTGAAAAAATGCACCAATTTTTTTTTCCGATGTGTTACTTAATCTCATTGAGTTTATTTGACAGCAATCTATTAAAATATAGTACAGGTATACAGGCAGAGTGATGAGAATATTGCAAAGGGAAAAATATAAAAATTTGTAGTTTAACAGGAGCCTTGTTTTATTTTGATGGGACTCCAGATGCTGTGAATTTCTCCTTATCCTTAATAACACTGTTGGTGGATGGATTCTAAATTAAATTTATTCCTCAATGAGTATCGTCACAAGCAATTGCTTGTAGTGCAGTGAAGCCTTTTCAAGACATTGTTTACAAAATCTGAGCAGCCTTACAGTGATAGTGAGTCTGTCATGTTGCACTCCCTTTCCTGCCCAGGGTGGACAGATTGTTCAAGTATGCAGAATAGGTACACCTGCACATAACATGCTGTTTTGCTATTTATTATTCAGGAGAACGCACTTTGCCATCCTAGTCATGAAAATCTGAAGACTAAGCCAATATCTTCCTCAGATAACTACAAAATTTTATCTATGCAACTGAACTAGTTGAACTAGAATTTTTATATCAGTTGAAATTTAGAAGCCATGGGCTTCTAAACAGGTGTGTTTTGTTTTGTTTTAATCAAGTAGAAACTATAATACACAATATGGACCAGGTTATTTGGTGCACCAATTCAGATACTATAAAACTCTGAGAATCAAATAGAAAAATTTGGCTATGAGATCTTATTTTCCTTACATCACTTTATTGATTGTGGAAGTACTGCTGAAACCAGTTCTTAATATACTTCTTATCTTTTGGGTAATTCAGTTTCATAACTTCTTTATGTTATGATGCTTTTATGTTTAGGTTCATTGAATTTTTTATGTTTCATAAATTTTAGAATTTTTGAAGAGCGATAACAACAAGAACTACTGTGGAAGCAGTGAAATGTATTTCTTGTGGCTGCACTGAATGTAAACATTATACTTTTAAAGCATAAAATTGTACCTATTAGTAAAATATATTAATAGAAAGAGTATTTTGTATATGCAATTTTTATAAAGATTAAGAAGTTTAATTATCTTTCTGTATTATTTATGTAGTACAAATAAAGGACTGTGTTTATAACCGATCCTTGAAAAAAAAAAAGTAGCTGTCATATGTTCTGAAACTTGAGTTCCCAGTTCTGCAAGTTACTGTTTCACTCTGTATCAAGTTGGAAAACAGTTGTAATTCTTATATATTATCATAAATTGCTGATTTGTCTAGACCAAGTGACTGCTATCAGACATATAGACAGCTCTTTGGACTTCTTCCTTACTGTATTAGTTTGAACAAGTCTTTAAAAAAACATGTCAGCACCAACAGAGCAAAGAACAAAAACCATGGGAATAGAAATTTTGACAATGTTCCCATTGCATAACAAATTTTAGAAGATACTCCTTAACCCTTGTCCTTAAGAAGTCACCGTCTCTCCTCTTTCTAGAAGACAAAATATAACCTCGTAGTATTACTATTTTTTTCTTAAAGGACCTGAAATGTGGTTCATACGATATCAAAGTATGAGCTAACAGCTTTTGCAAAGTATGGATATCACTATACTATTACTGCTTATTCACTGTAAGGAAAAAAAAATAACATTCAGTGCAGAGAAATAAGAACAGTTAAAGCTGAAGGCAGATTGCTCTAAGAAAAACTTCTTTGGCCATAATACCAAAGACCATATAAACCAAAGCCTGTTTCCGAAGCCTTAAATCTCACAGTAATGACATTCAGTCTCTCTGTATTGGTCCTCTCTGTAAATTACCCATAAAATGGTAGCATCTTTATATGTAACACCATTTAGTTATACTTAAATGAGCAACCACTATTCTTTTTTGATTCAGTTGCAGGAAGTGTATGTGACTAGACAGGAGAGCACTTCTTGACTTGATAATTCACTCTTCAATAGCTTCAATCTCTTCACCTGCCAGTTATATTGTACACCAATCCATAAACTCATCTAACTCTTTCAAAGATAGGATAAGTTGGCTTTTTGAGAAAATCATTTGTATCTGTTCCCATATAATGGCTGTTCTGAGTTTGTTCTGTAACTGTACAGCAGATTTATAAAAAAAGGAATGGGAATGAATGATAGCATGCTTGAGTACTCATTATAATTATCATTACCTGTATAGAGCATAATCAGTTAAACAACACACACACATCTTAGAGAAATCTTCCTAATCGGGAGTTCAAGAAACCTGTTTGGTATTTTTAAATAGTGGTTGGGCAGTTGCCAGATTTATTTTCACCCATGTTCCCCCCATCTGTTGTGTTCTATGGGTCTTTACATTGCCTGTTAATGTCCTTGTTCGTTTTCAGCTCTGTCCTGGAGAAGTACAAGGGGCAAGTATCACAATACAAGGATCAGTGCATCAGTCCTTTTATATTTTATTTCAAATCCAAAGACTGAATTAAATTTGTCTACCTTTAATCAACTTACATCTGTGATTGATAAATCAGCAAGCAAGGGGGCAGTAAAACCAAGAAGCACTTTTTTATGCATTAGAATATGTGACATCCTTTTTCAAGACCAATGCTAAGTGAAGCAATGTCATTAACTAGCCATCTCCTGATACCTTAGGCTGAAAAGAATGAAATAGTGTTAAGCAGGGAGTAAAGTTACAGTAATTTTATCATGTCATTTCTATCTGAGGATCAGGTTTTACTTTTATTGTAGAGGTAATGTATGTAATGTTTATTTGGATTTAAAGTCTGAAACCACCACACATGTATCTTTCATATGACAGGACATTTTTATTTAAATGCCTTCCATAAGGGATTTGCTTAGGAGAAGCTTAAACAAGGCTTTCTAGTGAATTTTAATGATCTTATACTTATTTGAAAACCATCAACTATTAGAATTAGGTGTTATTAAGTATCGTGTTACCATGACCACCAGATTTAAATTTGTCTGTTCATTGATGACGTAGAAACTTTGTGTTAGACAGAGTCACCATGTATAGACCAAAATAGTCATCACTCTTTTATCACCTGGAAGGTCTCATTTAATCATAATCATAGTTTGTTAAGGGGTTGGAAAGGTTCTTGCTCCAGCCTCGCATTCATGGACAGGGATACCTCACACTAATCCAGGTTGCTCAAGGACTTATAAAGCCTGGCTTTGAACACTGCTGGGGTTGAGTCAGTTACTGATAGGTATTAGATTCCGTAGAGTGGTATCTCAAGTAGCTTAAAATATCTCTTGCTAAAGACAAAGAATACATTTAGCTTCCTGGGAACCCCTTTTACACAACACAGAAGTATCTTTGCAGGGTCAAGTGTGTGAGAAGGGGAGAACTGCAACAGTTTCTGGTCCAAGCCTTGAAATTCAAACTTTGACCTGCAGCTTAGGAAGTCATTGGTCAAAGTAGTAAGACAGCTTGTTCAACCATCATGACAGCTAAAATGACCTTGAAGTCAAAAATCACTTTCTAAAGTCATCTAACTCTCTTGTGAATTGATTGCTAGTCAAGCTACTGTCAGAAATGCTGTCATCATTCTTGTCCACTAAGTAGAGGAAACTTTCAAAAACTCTGTCATTAATTTATGCATAAACTCTGATTCTTTTCAATAAAAATGGTAATCTTCATGAGGCAGTTTGAGAGAAAAACAACAAAATTCTGAACTGTGACTGTGTGCATCAGGAATACATTTATCTGAGATGGCAATGTGCAAATGAATAGAAATGTCTTCATCTGTAAATACACAGGGATATACATGCTCTAGCAACTTTCAGAAAATTTTATTCTGTTTTGAAAAATCTTATAGTTATGCTTTTTGCATACCTTTAAATTATTATTTTTCTGGATTTGAGGGGAATTAGAATTAGAGTTATTGTTTTATGTACTATGACATTAACTTTGATTAAATGTAGAATTTATCGAGCTTTAAACAATAAATATATTCTTTTTCATGCATAAATACTATTTGTTCACTGTGACTCTTTCATCTGACTAATTATCGCATCGGTAAAGTAAAAATACAGATGAAATATTTTCTCAGAATAGAATGAAAAAGAGCACACTTAAAAATTAGGTTATATCATAGGGAACTGTATGTTTCACTGACAAAAATATATTGAAAAGTTACGTAATAACTCTATGTAGCTTCATTTGTTATAATAATAAATAATATTCTTTTGTCATATTCATAATAATTTTCTAATTGAGATATTCTTCGTGACTACAAAAGCTGTAAATAAATAAAATTACACTATTTTTTCATAAGCAGTCTTTTTTTTTAAAATCTTGTTTATTGTTATGTATTGTAGCTTGCTGAATTATTAGAAAAAGACTAGAACTATATCAAGCCATCACACCTAAGGTGATGGGTTTTTTTGTCAGTTAATCGAAAAACAATAAGCATCTGTAAAATTAAGTATCAGAAATAGTTCTGCAAGTATGGAATCATTTAGCTGTTCTCAGAACAGTTTCTCTTCATAAATGTTATTTTAAAATGTTATGAATTTCCTGTTGTTGCTATGCAGACAGTCTTGAATATGTTCAGGATGGTATAGGTATTATGCATTCTACTTTTGCAGATAGCTCTAGCTTATTTTTCAGAGTCAGCAGTAAAATGTGTGTACATGTAAATATGCAGAAAATAATTTTGTCTTCAGGGAGTACAAAGCATTTACCCAGAAATGTTTGTGATAATTCTGTCCGAAAAGAGTAGTCCCACAACACCTTTAAAACAGTTTTTATTTGGCTGTGTTTCCTTCCTCCTTTTTTTTTTTTAAACTGTTACATTGGGTTATGATATATTCTGTAAAAACTGTTAGGATTATCTTTTTTTAAATTTTTCTTATCTTTTTTTTTCTTAGTGCAAAAAAGAATTACTTCCTGTTAGTACAATTCTTGTTCTAGAAATATGACACAACTAAGTAAAAAACTAAAGATAGACATAAATCTAATCTAATCTAATCTAATCTAATGAACTCATTTTATCCCTATATCTAATTAACTTATTTTATCCCTATAGTTAATAGATATATGTGATTTTATATATATGTACCTTCAGAGGACCATTTACAGAGGGAGTTTATGGGATTTTTGGATTTTGCTTTTGTTCTTTTTTTTTTATTTCTCTTTTTGGGCATATAGCTACAGCATTTTAAGGTTACACATTTAAAGACATTTGGGATGCATTTCTCACAGAAGGGAGTTAAGTCTTTTAGTGAAAGAGGAAGCAAAAAGAGGGACAAGAATTTTTTTGAGGAAGGAACTTACATTGACGGAATGTTTCATAAAATACTTCTTTCAATTTTCATTAATTATTTATTATTTTGATAATCAAGTATTGATAATCTTTAATGGGACCCCTGAAACAGGACATTTTTTCTCTTACAGCTAAGCATATGTTCTTACTACCTTGCACATAGCTGAATGCAGACACCCAAAAATAAGCAATAGGATTTTACACATTATGAACAAAGATGACAGGTTTCTGTAAATAAAAATAGATGACTGGTACACACTTATCTGCACATTTATCCGCACTTGAAACTTCTTTCCAAGTAGTTCTACCACAAGTTTTTCTTATAGGTCAAAATACTGGAGTTCCAACTGCCAGTTAAATATTAGAGATTTAAGAAATGTTTCTGTCTCTCAGTATCCTTTAGTAAATCACATTTTTTCTGGTTCATATTGTCTTTGGGTTATGACAGTGTTCCTGGCAACAAAATGACCTACATGACAAGGCACATCGCATGTCTATGAACATATGGTCTAACATCTTGCACTCCTTTAAGAGCACCAATGTGGTTTTCTTGCGTTAGCTGTGTTATCCGTTACAAACGCCACACAGTTGGCTAGGAAAAGGTTCAGCGCACTCAAAGATTTCTCCATTGCAATGACATTATTTTTAGTACTGTCCTGATTAATGGAGAGCATCTTTTAGAACAAAACAAAATACAAAAATGCTGATATAATTACTTTGGAATATAAAGCTAGATAAGAAATTATGAGGTGGAAGTTTTTAATCAGTATAATTGCTAGCATCTGCCATCAGGGAAAACCACATTTCAGTTTTGTGTGTCTACCCTTTGGAGCAGGAAAAAAATATGCAAAGCTAGAACAACTTTCATACTAGTTTTCATACTAGACATATAAAGATTCTGCCCCATTTGGAATTTTCAGTCAAGACAAACACTTTTAAAATCTGGTCTCACAGATGTTGGGCTATTGCAAAGAAAAGAGTGACTCAAATTAATATTTCTCACTAAAAATGTACAACACCTGCATTTTTCAGAACTGTTGCTTGGACCTACTCCTGATTCTTTATTATAGTCTATGTAATTTCCCCACAGCATAACCACTGTGTTAATTAAAAATCTTCGTGCTTTATCAGTCCATATATGATTAGATTATGTGCCACTCACTAATAAATTGCAGTGTTCTCTGTTGGAGAGGGTTGTCTCCCCTTGCAAAGGAGATGATAATAAGCCCTACAACTGGTTTGCCTCATGTTATTTTATAAAAACAATAAAACAACATCTATTTTTTAAAAGAGTCACCTCAACCTTTGCCTAAATGACAACTAAAACCAACTCTAGAAGCAGAATTCTAGTAATAAACAAAACAATTCTTTTAGTCTCCTTGATGAAGCAGCATCCATAAATGATGCTATAGCAGCTGAGGACTTCATTTTCCAGCTAGTGTAAGCATTCTAATTCAACATAACTTTCATGTTGTTTAAATGATTAGCCAAATTCTAAAGATTTTTCATACTGCTCTCTTTATTTTCTATCTACCTCATTAGCCCTTATGCCTATGTGTTGAAAAATAGCCAAACTGTAATTTTTTTAATAAGTACTAATAAGCAATCTATTTAGAATTCAGTAACCTTTAAAGTCTTCTCTAAAGCAGAATACAAAATTATGGTTTTGAATAATGAACTTTTGTCTTTCTGAAACTCCTTTAAAGAAATAAGGAAGAAAAAATCATAAATATCTAAAGATGCCTAGTAGGTGAGGAACTGTCTATTAGTGATAGAAAGCAATGTAAAAACCAGAATTTTTAATTATATTTTTGTTAAGGGCCAACATTACTGAAAAAGCAAAAGAAAAAATCAGTCGGTACACCTTCCTTTGTGAATATATATACTATAACTCCTTTGTATTTGGAGGTTTTTCCCTAAGTGTAGTCTGAAGTATCTCTTCTTGGGCTATATTGAAATATTGTGCTTTACTTAGTAAGGGGTATGTAATGTCTTTTAAAAATGACTGAAACAGAAACTTAGGGAGCAAGTAAACAATTTACTTGATAGGCAGCAATAAAATAGTGCTCTGCAAACATTCTCTGTATATTGCATCCAGTGTCAAGTTGCTTATCCTTTCCCTTTCCTTTCCTTTCCTTTCCTTTCCTTTCCTTTCCTTTCCTTTCCTTTCCTTTCCTTTCCTTTCCTTTCCTTTCCTTTCCTTTCCTTTCCTTTCCTTTCCTTTCCTTTCCTTTCCTTTCCTTTCCTTTCCTTTCCTTTCCTTTCCTTTCCTTTCCTTTTCCTTTCCTTTTCCTTTCCTTTCCTTTCCTTTCCTTTCCTTTCCTTTCCTTTCCTTTCCTTTCCTTTCCTTTCCTTTCCTTTCCTTTCCTTTCCTTTCCTTTCCTTTCCTTTCCTTTCCTTTCCTTTCCTTTCCTTTCCTTTCTTTTTCTTTTTTCTTTTTTCTTTTTCCTTTTTCTTTTTTTTTTTTTTTTTTTTTCTTTTTCTTTTTTTTTTTTTTTTTTTTTTTTTTTTTTTTTTTCTTTTTCTTTTTCTTTTTCTTTTTCTTTTTCTTTTTCTTTTTCTTTTTCTTTTTCTTTTTCTTTTTCTTTTTCTTTTTCTTTTTCTTTTTCTTTTTCTTTTTCTTTCTTTTTCTTTTTCTTTTTTTCTTTTTTTCTTGTAATAAATATCTGGCATTCCAAACTTCCACATAGAGATTTTTATTTAGTTTTTATCAAGTTTATTGAGTTCTTATTGCAAGAACCCAAGTGTATATTCAGATTATTAGCTCAGACAGCGCAAAATTCTACTTTCTCCTAAGACTATTTTAAACTGCAGTCTTTATTTAACAATCATTTTTGACAACTATATTGGAATAGATTGATGTTAATCCAAGAATGATAAGACAATTGAGGAACTTCTGTAGACAAATGGCACCAAATTGCTTTAAAATGCAAAATTACTAAGCTACCTAGGAGAACATGACTCTCAAAAGGTCCAGAGTAAAACAAATAGAATGAAAATTCATAGTTCAAAGGGCAGGATCATGTATTTTAGTACTAGTTCCAAAAACCTGTCATGGCCTGTTCAGGTTTTGTAAGCATAGATATGATAGAAAGGAAAAGAACAAAAAGTTCAGAAAAATACTAAGAACTCACCTAATCTGATATGAAAATTCTATTATTTTTAAGAAATATGAAATAAATTTGGAAACAATTTGAATCACTCTATATTACAGAATACACATTACAAAAAGGATCTGATAAAATTTGTTCTCACAAATCAAAGTCGAAATTGAAATTACCGTTGTCTGTAAATAGACCCAAGAAAGCAAGAGCGCACAAGGAGTGAAATGGCAGCATCTGCTGAAGTATCAATGTGTGTGCATTGGCCATGAGCATTTCCATCTAGAAAACAAGTTTATGGCCAAAAGAGGAAAAGTATTCAGAGAGAAAAAGTAGCAAATTGGGGGCTGCTGAGAGAAGAGTTGCACAACAGTTGCATTGTTGAAAGTGATTGAGCTTACTTGCCCAGGAATTTCTCTGCTGGTTCTAGATTCTGGTTTAACTTAATGCAAAAGTAACTTTGGAATTCTTTGTTCAATATTAGTTCAAGTAACAAAGCAAAGGTCTGGAAGTGCAATAATGGTCTGTTTACTATGACATAGACCATTTCTCTCTTCCCTTGTTCCATGCTGAGGTGAGACACTATGACTACACTGAAGCAGTCCCATATAAGATAGTTCAGGTCATTTTGGTGGATAGATTTCTCTGCATTTCAGAAGGCTTATATTTAATCTTACTTCAATTTTGACATTTAGAGTTTTTTTAATTTTAATCAAATAATTGTATAAAATACAATTTAAGCATAATTTCATCAGAAAGTTGCTTTATTTCAGGCATTATTCACATGTTTAGATGGGAGGGATGAAGGGATAAGTTAAAGTACAAGTGCATACTGCAGCTCTAAGTCTAGACTGACCTACAGGAAGGCACTGAAAACCTCTTTGAAAGAAATCAGCTATTGAGAAAACTGGTTCCTGAAGGCTTTAAGGCATAATACACATGATGTGACTGTATCTTTTTTTTCCTTCTTTAATTTAGAAGTTTCCAGCTATTGCCAAGTCATTCAATGGCAGTTTGCACCTATTGTGAGGAGAAACTGGGCAAAATAGGATATAAGATATAAGAACAGAGGATCTTGTTTTTCTTTTTTATATTTCTCTGATTTGAAATAATAATGAAACAATACATTGAACTATGAACTTATGAGGATGGTAAAATTTTAATGAAGTAAAAAGAAAAACAAATATTCTGAATCTCCCATAAGCAGAACTAGTCATGGAGTGGAAGAAAAATAAAAGAAATTTATGTATTAGATCTATATTAATGAAATAATGTCCACTGGAAGACCCTTAGACTGTCATTACCTCTTAATAAAACAATAGTGGTTTTTTTCAGTTGTGTTAGTATATCTGATAACCTGCAGTTCAACTTTAGTACTAAAAATCCAAATTAGACCATTTGATTCTCTTTTATAGTATTTCTTCAAACATATTCCAGATTATTTTTCCATGATGTGTTGGTGGATAATTATCCTCATTAGTAGAAAAGAGCATGCAAGCTGCTCCCTGATTTTTTTAAAAACCTAATCACCTGTAATATTTTGTAATTACAGCCTTCTTCTCTAGGAATCTTTAAATCACAAATCCACATTCGCGTAAGTAATGCAGAAAAATATGTTTAAAAATATGCTTTCCCTTCAGATTATTTTGTTATGACTCTTTCATGTTCAACAGATAACAGAGATAGAAGTGACTGCCTAGTATATAATAATGTCAAATTCCATTAATGCAATTATTAATTTCTGTACCAAGAATATAATGAACTCAACCATTTTGTATTTCTACTCATCTGTCAAGAAAAGCTTTTAACTCTGCATTAAAGTGCACATTAATTTGTTCAAGTGCACATAAAGAATGAATGTGTTTACTATAACATAACTATAAAAATATGTATTATATCATAACTATAAAAATGGCCAAAAGAAAGTGTATTCCATAAATAGGACACAATTGTTAGCCCAATTAAGGTCTTAACAAACTAATCAAAATAAAGCATATATTTATTAGTCCACTTACTGCAATGCTCACAATTTACAGTCCATAATAATGCAGTGAAGCTTCATAAATAATAGAATGAAGCTTCTTGTTCAGGAAAACTCATGAGTACCTGTAACCTTTTCTCCACTTTGGTTTCATCCCAGGTCATAAGGTTGAGACTTCAGGCCCCTTGAAAGCAGAGAGATGGTGTATAGTTTTGGATAACTGTTAAGTCTCTACATTTTCGCTGCTGAAGCTGAGAGGGCAGATCTTGTTTTATACATTTCAATGTCTCAATGTATTTTGCTTTTGTGGTTTTCCATTTAAAGCCAGGAAGGTATATGGTCACCTTTCCCAAGCTCCCTCCCTGTAAGTGTCCATTGTTGTCACACTGGGACTCTCTGAAAGCCTCTGCCCTTGTTCACATTCAGCACTGACAGCGCTGCGGTACCAACATGTTCATCAATGGTAACTTGGCCACTAGAAATTAGTTAAGGCAAGCTAAAAGGAGACAGGGGCCAAGGCCAGCCCACATAGCCCTTGAGCCTCCAAAACTGAGCAACATAAACCAACATGGAGCAAAAATCATAATATTAGGGATACAGTATACTTATTTTGTTCTTTGAGGAAAAATTACTGTGTTTACTGCGATACTTTTCCATTAATTGGGATATCATTGCCCATTAATTACAAATGCTTTATTTTTTCCAGAGTATGCAATAATTATATCTACAATTCATATTCTGCTCTAAAATAGTATTCTGCTTTGGAATTAACTTTGGTAATGCATCCCTTCAGAGACCTTGAAAAAAAATTAGGGGAGTGGGAACTTAAAGGTTCAGGCTTGGAACCTGGGGAAGTCTTAATGCAGATACTTGAAATATCTCATAATTTGTATTACTGTCAAGAATAATTTTTTAAAAAGTGCAATCTTCCCTAGCCCTGCTTCCTAGTCATTCTTTAGAAGAAACATATGAATACAATAAAGGTGTTTCTTCTCATATTTTTTTTTCTTTTTGGCCTATAAATATGTCATTAAAAAAATTAGGATCTTATTCCTGCACTTTCAAATAATAACTTTTCCCTGCTAACTCTCAAATCCATTTTGTCTTCTCATAAATGATGCAGTTCTATATTGAGTTCTTCCTGTCCATAATTTTTTCAAAAAATTTTAATGATAGGTTCAACACACCACACTCTGAATAGTTTACCTTGTTTTTAAAACTGTCTCCTTTTTCGTTATCTTCAATTGTGATAGTAAATAGAGATCTATCTATTAAGATTTCCTCAATTTAATAAAAGAGTTTTGCCAACTCCTTCAGCTTTGTATTTCACACTGCTTCTAAAATATCTCCATTAACGAATTAAGACCTTGTGCTATTTATGCCTTCTGTTGATATAATAATACTCTGTTATTCAACCTTCCCTTCCCTTCCCTTCCCTTCCCTTCCCCTTCCCTTCCCTTCCCTTCCCTTCCCTTCCCTTCCCTTCCCTTCCCTTCCCTTCCCTTCCCTTCCCTTCCCTTCCCTTCCCTTCCCTTCCCTTCCCTTCCCTTCCCTTCCCTTCCCTTCCCCACCAATATCAGTTAGTCAGATTTGAGGCTTCTTCAGAAAGTCCAATTGGATATAGGCATCTTCCTCTTGTCAAATTTTGAATCCTGACCTTCCACGAGATGTTTGAGGATGTAAATAATCACTGGGCCCTGGCTGCTGGTTCTGTGTGATGTAGAAGGGTTATAATTCTCCAAAGCCACAGCAGGTGCCTTATCTTTGTGCTTGACTGACTTCCTGCTTTGATTTGCTCCTGCTCCTTTTTTAGAGCAAAAAGTAGTCTTTCCACAGCTTTCAAGTTATTTTTTTCCCCAGCTAATATGAAAATAAAAAATCTGTGTGTCAATCTTCCTGTTTTTTGCTTTATCTTTCCCCACACATGAATATGAAAAACACCAAAAAAGACATAGGGTAACCCCCAAAAATGGAACATAACATAGTTGCCTGAACTTGTTTTTCATTTTATGTGGCAACTGATGTAAACCTGCAGGGTGAGAGGTAAAAGTGGTCTGCCAAACCTCTAATAATTCTGAGTGAACTATTAATATATTCAAATTCCACATAGGTATCTTGTTTTCTTGTATCTGCTGCATACTTCATATGCAGTGTATCTTATGTTCTTAGGGAATAAAACCCCAACCAACCAGCAACCCAAAAATTTTTTTCTTTACTGCGACTCTTCTCTGCTTAATTGTAGATAACTTCATATAGCAGTACTAGATCCCATTTTTGTTCAAACGTTTTTTAGATTCAGAACAGGAATCAAATTTGTAATCTTCCTAAACAATTTTTAAGTGGGTATTTTCAGCTTTTGTCAACTGCTGTTGCTGCAGGTGATTTCTGAACATTCTGGGAATTTGAAGTATTCCCATATCATAAACATGTAGATAGCTGCAAGACTGCATAAACATCAAAAAAAGAGAAAATGCTTGGAGCTCTCTTTGTCATACTTGAGGATAACATTAAAGGGAACCACGCACATATGGACCTAATGGTGGGCAGCATGCATTAAATTATTTCACTGAAGCTGCTGTTCATATGGTGCTGCATCCAGATGTTTTCTATTCAATATAGGGAGATCACCAAACATCCCATTGTCACCCAGTACCAGGACTCTTGAAAAATATCCATCACAATACTTGAAATGTATCGAATACATCAAATACAAATGCTAAGGCTTTACTGTGATTTGTTGTATGCTTTCAGTTCCTCTCCCCTGTAACAAACCTTGAGGCAGTTGGCAGGTGGTATCAGACAGAACAGATCTCCAGCCGCTTCATCTTCCACTTGACAAATAGACCATTTCACATCAATCTTGTGGTTCAGTACATTCAGAAAGTTTACAGTATCTTTCTGTCCTGAAACCTCTTGCTCTACTGTTACTACCTGTCCCCTATATGTAAATTACTATATTGAACATAGATTTCCTCCTGTTTCAAATTTCTCTGTTACAAAATAATGAAAACTTTCTGTTTGATTCACCTATATAAAGCAAGATTATTTCTGTTGAAGTACAGCGTGATGTACTACTGAAAAATGAAACCAAATGTTTCAGAGGCAATTCATTATGCTCTGACTAAATAAAATTCTAAATATTCTGCTGTTATATTACGCTAGGAGTTTTTCAGTATATTAAAGGGTCTTGAGTATCACCAAGTGCCATGAGCACTGGGAAAATGAGTACTAAAAATACAGGTATTGTATGAGAAAATATTACTTCAATAAAATTGTACCATGTTAGTACACTTAATACTGATATACTTGTTTTAAATCAAGTAAATATGGAATTTTCTGATTACATAATCAAAGTGGCAACAACTGAAATCATGTTGCCTGCACACTAACAAGAATCTAAACTTTATAGACTTATATGACTGTTATGATGAGTGACACAGACATTAATGTATATTTGGTTGCATTAAACCAGTTAATAATGTCTAATATTTTCTCAGTTCAAACTAAAACTGTCTATGAAATAATAAGGAAACCAATGGTCTTGAGATTTTTTACATTAAAAGCCTTCCGACAATTCATTTATCTGAAAATCATGACTTTTTATTTTAAATATAAATTTCTGGAAAAAAATCAGGAATTTTATATATATATATATATATATATATATTAGAAAATTTATCTTGTAATTAGGATTAAATCTTTTCCTGCTAGATTTTTTTGTCTAATAGATTTGTTCTTTTTTCATAGCACTTTAGTGTATCTGACTGAAAGGATTGAGATCACAATATTAGGTTGTACATACATTTTACTTATTCTTAAATTAACTAAACTTTAATATTTGACACATTACAGAAGACAAGAAAATACTTATTTACCAAAAAAAGACAAATTTTGAATGTAAAATTAAAATAGATAAAATCTCTCCAAAGTAATAAAGGTAAACTAGAGAAAAACAAAGATGTGCATTAGTTTCCACTTTTATTCATAAATATTCATACCATTACCTTGAGTTCATAAATTGTAAGTTCTTTCTACATGAGAAGTGGCCTTCAAAACACCCTCAGTTAAATATTTATTATTCTGAGAGACAGTCTGATCTTTGTAAGAAGGGCAGAGAATCATAATAATACACCATAATGTTGAATGGTATTTTTAAAGTCATCACAGGAGCCATCTGTCTTCCCATTTGTTTGTCATGGAGAGGTACTGACCTCTGAAGGTGTACTAGACTCCTCCAAAGTTAGTACCAACCTTATTTTGACTCCAGACAAGGTATGCAAAGGATTATTTGCTAGCTTTTTGGGTTGGAGCACTGTACTGATATTACCCAAGTGATTGTGCACACAGCAGTAATCTAAGCTGCATCTGCAGCCAAAGACATCTGGCATTTCATCTTTGTTGTGAGATTCATTAGGTGCCAACCAGTCCTTTCTGATGAATTCCATGACTGAGAGGATATATTACTGTGCATCAGATTGTCACCTTTAAATAGGTAGTTGAATGTTGAATTTCAGTACTTTTCCAAAGCTCAGATGGTCCTATTTCTTATGGAAAATACTATCTAGAGCACTAATAAGAATGTAGAACCCATGAATCATAGTGCAAGGTGGGGGGTTGTGGTTTGTATTTTTTTTTGCTTTTTTTTAAGCTTTTCTTATGCCTTTGTTATATGATTGGCTTGGTTTTTACTGTTTATTTATCTGGGTAATAAAGGAAAAGTTTTGAATTTGGCCTTTCATTGTTATATAAAATGGTCTATAGAGATAAATATTTGAGAGAGGTTGAAAATGCTCAACGGACAAAAATACTACCCTACTATGCTCTTTTCAATTTAACAATTAACAGAACAAGCATCCAAAGCCCCAAGTTATGACAAACACAGGATCTTGTAAACATCACTAAGAATTAACAGTGGATATCTTTTGTCAAAAGTTGTCAAAAGGTGTGTCTAGAGTAACCTCCCAAGAGCCTTTATGTGAGATATGTACCGAGAGTTATTGATACTAATTCCAAAACATGATAGATTTGTCAGATGATTATATATTGCCATAGTAAACTGACAGTAGCAAGACATGTCATGTTTCCAAAATGAAAATAGAAAAGAACAAGATCAGTGAATGATTTCATTAGTTTTTTTTTTAAACTTCCCTAGGAAAAAATTACCAGTTTATGCAGCATCATTTAACAGCATAGGATGCAGGTCAGAAGTAATTATATGTGGCAAGAAAACTGAAAATTTTTGAAATAGTTACTATTTATTTTGAAATACTGTGTCAGTCAGTTATGTGCTTTTCAAATCCAGATTTTTTTTTGGTTTCCCAAAACCCTAGGCCATTCTCTTTTATATTTATGTGACTGATATTTTTAACAGGATAATCTGAAAAAAAGAATGCTTCTCAAGAAATTGCATGTTTAAGATATTATTTTTTACCTTAAGACAAACTTCCCACCTTGGTCTGTATACCTACAATTTTACAAAACTGGAGGCTTAGAATCTGATAGAATTGTCCTGCTGGATTCTGGATTTTAGCGTTCTTTGGTGGAACCTTTCAGAAGCATTTAACAAATTCTGAAAAATAAATTTGTACATACTCAGTAATTATTTGCAGAGTGTGACAGTTAAATTGTTTGGGGTTTTTCCTTGCCTCATATGAACATTTATTATTTTTTTAGCAGTTCAGTGTAATTAGTTAATTAGGAGACAAGTTACCTGTATTTTGTCATATAAGAATATGAGGCTGTAAGTCTTTCTCTCCTCAAATATGTTGGAAGTCAAATACAGTCTTGTCTCTGTGGAGTTTAATCAATTTGCACAGTCAGTTGGAATTTTCTGCTGATTTCAGAACACTTGATACTGTATTGCAACTCATGAAGTGTTTATTCATAGAATCATAGAATAGGCTTTATTCCTAGAATCAGTAAGTGGTTTGGGTTGGAAAGGACATTTAGAGGTCATCTAGACCACCACCTTCACCATGAGCAGGACATCTTCAACTAGATAAAATTGCTCAAACAACCATCCAATCTGATCTTCAAGGTTTCCAGGGATGGGACATCACAACTTTTCCACTGGGCAATCTGTTTGGATGTTTCATCACCATTATTGTAAGAATTTCTTATATTTAATCTAAATTGAGGATCTATTATTTTAAATCCAAGATCCCTTGTCCTATTACAACAATCTCATGGTGCATGTAATTTGTTCTTCAAGTAGTTAATTTCATTCAGATTGGAAATCATGGGAAAGGATCATATATTCTCCCACTGTTGTGGAACAGTAAAAATATAAAATTTCTTATTACTGCAGCTCTGTGCTTTTATATTACTTTGCAAATTATTTAGCTAATATTACAGACAATGATCTCTCATTTTCAGTCAATGTACCTGAGGCACTACAACAATTCTTACTAAGCCCTTGGCTGACTTGATGGCAGTGCTGTCTGCAATGTATGAAGTTGTTCATGGAACCAACATGATTTTGCCCAGATTTTCAGAGTAGTCATAGAGTGATTTGGACTGAAAGTGATCTTTCAAGGTCATCTCACTACAACCCCCTGCCATGAGTAGGGTCACCTCTCACTAAGCCAGGTTACTCAGGGCCCTATCCAACCCGACCTTGTACACTTTCAGGGATAGGACACTCACAATCCTACTGAGTAACCTGCTCCATTGCCTCATTACCCTCGTAGCGAAGAGCTTCTTCCTAATATGTAATTTAACCTGGTCACTTCCTGTTTAAAGCCATTCCCTCTTCTCCAGTCACTACATGTTCTTGTGAATAGTCTCTCTACATCTTTCTTGTAGGCTCAGACACAGGAAGGCATTTGTTTAATTCTACATATTTTTCAGCCTTGCAGTCTCTCTCTTTTCAAAGCTACTTTATTTTTAACATGGCTGGTAATGTTTGGTAGAATTGTTAATATTTTATGTGAATAGAAATATTGGAACATTTCATATTTTCAGCTGGAACTATGTTGTAAAGAACAGTTTCCATTTTCAACTTAAACCTATTTTTCATCCTGTTTTGACACGAGAAATTGCCTTGAGTACTTAAACTTGGGAAAAGTTTCTTTATAATTCTGAAATATTTTTAAATAGTTATTTTTGTATAAAATTTGTCATTATCTCATAAAACATGTAAAATGTCTCTGTCATCAGGAAAATTTGTCTCAAATATTTCATTTGCATTTTTCTGCAGTATATGATACCCTATAATCTAGAAAACATACGATATCCTATAATTTAGAAAGCATCTACCTACCAGGTAGATATAAATTGACAAACACATAATATTAACCAAACAATCAGCAAGACACCTCAGTGGTCAAATGAATGTATTGTTGATAAGTGTTCCATGGTATAGTCTTTTTCTGCTTTACAGATTTCTTTCTCAATCTTCTAATAAGTAGGTCTAGTTAGCTGAAAAGGAGAGGACATGCTTCAAGATCAGTATTAGGATCATCCTTTACTGACTCTCCACCAGGCAATGCAGTCAGTGCTTTTTGATGTTCCATCCTCTCTTATTCTCGTGAAGATATAATAATAGAGCAGAATAAAAGTTAAGTAGTCCATGGCAAAACTTGAGTCTTTTCCTTAGAACTTTATCTAGAGGAGTCCATTAAATATTCTATATGCTGCCATTTCTAGAAATCCTTGAGTCATTAATTCAGAATAAATTAATAAAATTAAACCAATTTAAACCTAATGAATGGAACAGATTATATTTTTCATCCTAACACTGTATTATCATACTGTTAAGAAATTTATACATTTATTGTATAAATATAAATTCATACATTTATTGATTTGCTTTCTAAAATTCTGAAATCATACAATAATAAATTTCTACTTTTGATCTCATACTCCTGGCATTAATTTTACTTATCTCTGAAAAGCTTTGAAATTAAAATTATTCAAAATCTGGAGAAGGAACTTCTTTGAGGGGTAGGGAAGAGAATTTTCCTCTTATTTTACCATAATTACTGATTAAGTGACAAAAATTAATTGTGTCAGTAACTTCTTTTCTTATCCTAGAAGGCTCATGAAACTTTCTGAAACCATCTTTTTGTTCCAGTATTTTGATATATTAGATGAAGTCACATGGGATTCCTCTTAGGCAAAGTAGTTTGAAGGATAACTCTGTCTAGACTAACTTTGTCAGAGATTAATACATCCTTTAAATTTGAGGTTCAGCAAATATCAGTGGTTGTTGGGGTTTTTTCTTGTTGTTGGGTTGTTTGTTTGTTTGTTTGGGCCTTTGTTTTGTTTTGTTTTGCTTTGTTTTTCTCACAATTCTGACTCATTATAGTCTTGTGGAATTCATTGTTTTCTATGGAAAAAATGCTGTGGTTGAACCTTGGAGAACACATATATTTAGAAGTTTATGGCACATTCTTTTCATGTCTGCATCAGATCTGCACACAGCATCTTCCATCCCTAAAAGATAAATAAATCGAATTATAAAGGATTTTTCCTTCTAAATTCAGTTTTTCATGTTCCCTAAAGACACATCTTCATCAATCATACTTGGCTGTTTGCTACCAGTATTCCTACTTGGGTTTTTTCCAGAGTTTGGGGGTTCAATGCTTCTCGTGACTGTAGAAACTGTACCTCTTCTACAGTTTTCTATAACCAAAAAAAGATACTATACTAGGTAAGTTACATACCTGATTCTATTTTTATTTACATTTGTTCAACTCAAGAGGACAAAATAAACATAATTTTAAGGCTGAATTCTTTCTGCAGAGTTGGGATAGCAGTAACTAAAAATTCAGGGCTGCTTTTCAGAGCAAACTTGATCTAGAGTGTTGTCAGTAAAATCTGCCTGGAACATCGCAATGAAAATTTTATGCAATCAATTATCAAACTATTTTATAAACACAGTGTGATTAATGTACAAACATTAGGTAGATATGTATACACACAGCTGACTTATTAAGTTACCTGAAATATCCAGCACAGCAGTACACGATACCATACAGGCCTATTTATTCATCTCAGAAATCTTGAGCTGGCAGATCACTTAACTAATAAGTGACCAAAGTTCCATTTCCTTTCATACAATGAGGCATAAAATGTATTTAAACTCCATATGTATGTAAACTACTTTTTGAAAATTGCTCTCAGAGAAGTAAGTATAAGCTATGTAGATGAAAGAATCACAGTATTAATTTAAAATGATATGCCAGTTTCAAACCAAACCAGTCTATGTTTCTTATTCATAAATGCCACTCTTCTATAGAGATGTTACAGTTTTGACATGGAGTGAATTTCTAGCCACTTCCTGGGAACCTTCTTGTCTCAGAGCCCTCAAGCAACAAGAATAATGTCACAAATTGTACAAAGAGGCTTGTATGAGTCTTGTCCAGATGTATATTCATCTCTGTTAAGATGACCTACTGTTCTTCTGAAACACAACCTGGAGTTCAGTGTTAAACTGATCATAATTTCTTAATGACTTCAAAATAGAGTTTGCTATGAAATTATGAGGAAAGTAGTCATATTGTTTTAGTCATAGTAATAACTCAAGTCCTTGAGACACAACCCATTTGTAAAAAGATTGAATCATTATCCTGACCTTCAAGAAACATATGTTGTGATAGCAGCTAAACTGAAGGAAACATCTCACCTAAAGAAATAAAAATTGTGCAGAAAAACCTTACAAAACTATGACAAAAATTTCCAACTTCGTTTTTTGTTGTCTGCAGTTATTTTCAGGTGGGACAAGGTTAACCTCAGTTTCTGCATTCATTAGCTTTTAACCGGTGTTATAAATCTCAAAATATCTTCATTCTGTTGAAGAAAATAAAGGAAAGCCTCCTTTGATTTTTTTCTCTTATTTTTTATTGCCCACAATACTATGTTTCTATCACAATTTATCAGCTGCAATGAGACAAAAGGAATTGATAGGTAGAAAATATTGTTAAGAGAAAGTGAGTTGCCTGCAGAGAAGAGATCCAAAGAATTTAGCAGTAGAGGAAGATAGTGGACTTTCTTTTGGATTTTTTTTTTACGTTTTTATAATGCACTTTTAACAAAGAATTTCTTCTACTGATGGAAACAGTTTACCTTTTTTTTTTCAATGTGCTGTGATTTTGTTTGTTATTTATGGAATTTTTAATTACAATGTTAAACTAATTTTACAGTCTGTGAAGTGGCTTCACTAAATCTTAAATTGTTTTGTCAAAAGGAAAATAAAATTTTGGCTATTAGTTTATAATTAAGAAGTGGGTTTCATCTGAATTCCTTTTTCTACCTCTATCTACTTGCTGCAAGCAAGTGGCCAAACATCTAATTCTTCCAGTCTATAAATGCTTTTATATCTTTCCACATAACCACAGTGACTATTTAATACCTTGTCCTCAATTTTCTAATTTAAGTGATATGTTTAAAATATATTCTACTTTTTTCTTCACATCATGGTAATTTTGGAGTTAATTATAGATAGGTTCTGTGTGGCTAGTTAATGATAGGATTGCCAGTCTTTCAGCAATACTCTTCCCCAGACAAAAATGTAAGGGGTAGCTGTAAAAATACCTGGAATTTCTTTTGAGAAAGAGTGAGTTGAGTAGGAGGAACTACCAGTGAAAGGTTTGCTGCCACAAAGATGCCAGTAAATACTAGTGTGGAGTATTGTGTGTTAGAGCGAAAATACAAACATACCAGACCCTTGTGTATGTTTCTTCTGTCAATATCAAGTCTCAAATCCATGGGGGTTTTATGATTGTTTGTATCTCAAAATTAACACTATTTATACAGTAGTTCTGTGAAGATGAACACTGGTATTCAAAAGGAGCTATAGTATGAACACTCAATTCATCATGGGCCACTCCTACAAAAATTGAATATGAATTCATGCATACTATTGAATCAATTTCTATTTAGTTTTAGGAGTGTCCTTTCCATATCATTTTAAGAGAACTCATAAAAAGCCTAGCTACTGGGAATAGCCCAAAGGCATATTTGAGCTAATGCATCCTAAATGAAATCTTAACCTTCAACCTTCATTTTCTAAAAGCATATTCTCTAATTAGATAGTGCTCTTTTCATGCAAGTGAAAGGTGTAATGCTGATTAGGTCTATATTACTGAGGGAAATTTTGCCACTGCAAGGTCAACATCTGTTGACTTAAAAACTAGAAGGCATAATTCAGCGTTTGAAATCATAGCTGCTTGTAGTAGGGTTAATTAAACACTAACTCATCATTTCCTGAAAACTCATAACAAATGCAAGCTTACCAAAGCTGAAGATTTTATTTTTTCACATTCTGATATGCATTGCATAAATTAAGCTCGCATAATACAGAGGTTAACAGAGGTTTAACTGTGAACCTTGACACAGACAGGTTTGATTGCAATTTTTTTCTGGGCTGATTCAGTTTTTTGCCTTGAGTCTTCTGTACTAGAATGCAATTAAGGAACAAAAAGCATAATGACACTAATGATAGGTACTCCAACCTCAAAACAGGCTGGTTTAATCAGGAACTCTGAATATGACTTCATGCTCAAGTCCTTCTCAATATGTTCTCATTTCTTCCACTTCACAGACTGAGAAACAGCTCCTTAGCAGGAATACAGATTAGATACAGACAAATTACATTTACTTCTTTTATTTTCTCTGAAAGCAATAAGTTTGGGACTACCTGTGTAATAACCTATGCATTTCCACTAAGAAGGTCAGATACTCTGATGATGTTTTTAAAATTTTGCTTCAGAACTTGTAAATACAATTTCCAAATACAACCTTATGGAGATACAAATACAAAAGAGGTTTCCTTTTGTATTCCTTTTAGGAAGTCACCTCCCCTACTTAATGTAATATTAAAATCTACAGAGTTTGATAATTATTTAATCATAATAAGGTACCAAAAGCATAGATGTAAAGACTACGTACATTAATCAGTATTTATAAACAGTATTATAAGATGAATATAAAATTATTAGTCTAGAGAGCCCATAAGTTACAGGAAAAAAAGATGTCCAACTCATTAATTGAATTACATTCTTCACTGTTTCTTCAGTACAAACATAAAAAACTATTGTTTGCATTTATTCTTAGACTTAGTTACACATAGTTTTTTTCCCCTATGAGTTCTCAGATAATGTTTGCTCATCACTTTATGGAATCATAGAATCACTTAGGTTAGAATAGTCCCTTAATATAATCAAGTCCAACCATTAACCCAGAACTACCACTTCCATGACAAAACCATGTTCCTAAGTGCAACATTTTCATGTCTTCAAAATAATTCCAGGGATGGTGATTAAACCACCTCCATAGGAAGCCTATTCCAAAGTCTGACAAGTTTGATATTGAAGCAATTTCCCATAACACACGGCCTATTATTCTACAGTTTAAAGAAACTGAAGAACTTTGAAATTAACCAACACTTCTGAATATATTTTAACTTTTAGGGTATATAAAAGAGATATTTTTCTACTACTTTTCCACTATGTATAATATTGGTAGGAGTAAAATTCTAAGTTGTTTACATCAGAGATATCATGTCAGTTCAAATAATTTAATAATCCTCAATGTGCTTTCTTAGTTAAGATATGAAGACATAAATGCCATCCATAGTGATTTTTGGTAAAATGACTGAAGCAATTCTCAACCAGTGAACCAATTTTCACAGAGGACTTGTGAGAGGTTGTAGATGGCATGCTTGATACTGAAAAAGAATTGATGGTGTAAGATTGAAACCGTGCTTTAAGAGCACAATGAACAAAATTCAACAGCAGCCTTCTCTCCTTTTTAGGGTAAGCTGGTTCTACTTTATTCCCAGAAAGCTCACTAACATGGGAAATTTTTCTAACACCCAAAAGTGCAAAGTTCAGTTGTAGGAGAAGCAAATCCTGAAAAAATTCTCTCAGCAAAAGTTTTCCCTGTACGCACTTTCTTAATACTCAGCTTCAAATGAGCCAAAAATACCGTCTAGATAGAGACAATTTCTAGCAGCTTTGTATATTTTTATATTCAGCTTTCTTACTCTGTTTGAGCTTTTTGCTATGGCATTAAGCTTTTTGCTACGGCATAACACAAGAGAAAGACCTGAAGAGAATAAAGACCAAATAACCCAGAGTTTCACAAGATCATTTTAAATCCTTCAGAATACCTAATGTCAAGTCAGCTAATGTTAGCGAAAAAACAATGGTACAAGACTGTATTTGTTTTACATATCACACAGACAGCCTGTCCAAAAATACAAAATCTTAAAGTAATTGAAGTGGTTAGCTGGAATACTAGGAGTTACTTGAGCAAATCTGGTCACTTGAAGAAAATTACCGTAGTGCCACTGGAAAGTCCTTTAATCAAGGACTTCCTTATAATTCTAAAGTCATTTAATTAAAATTCACATGACTTATTACTAGGTCAGTGATAGAAAAAGACCTATGTTATTAAATATTTTATTTTCTTTTATTCATGTTAAGATGTTTTATCTTCTCCCTACCAAGCTCTTTGCAAGATTTATCTTAGTTTTATCTTCTGTTTGTTTTTTTCCTAATTTTTTGTGTAATATTTCTGCAACAAACCACAACAATTAATTTATGCTCATGTATTTTTTTGTTCATATAATACAGGAGATCATTTTTACAATGTGCTACTCTTTTCCTTCTACTCATTATTTCACTTATGAGATAATGTCAAAAGGAGATGAATATTGTCACTGGGTAATGTCCTCCCACTCCAAGATGAATATCAAGACATTTATGAAAAATAAAGGATCACATGAAACAGAGATATCTATTTCAAAGCAGGAAAGCATTTTCCAGTCAAAATATTCCACGCTGGTCGCAAGATGTCTGTTCATTTGGATTGTTTTGAAAAGATGAAACAGATGACAGATGCAAGTAGATTAGCAGCTTTTCTGCTTGACATTAATCATAAAAGTTTCATTGCGTAGTATTTTAAGAATATGATTTAAAAAAATCCAGATATGAGCAAGAATGTAAAACAAGTATTGTAATATTTTCCTTAAATATTTTCTGGTTTTTAGTTGTGTAGAAATACATCATTTTATATTAGGTATAAAATGTACAAAATTACTAACTAGAAAATAATGGGTGTTATTTCATTAGATAGATAGATAGATAGATAGATAGATAGATAGATAGATAGATAGATAGATAGATAGATAGATAGATGATAGATAGATAGATAGATAGATAGATAGATAGATAGATAGATAGATAGATAGATAGATAAAATGTTGTGTAGTTTAGCTTTGCCCATACCTAAAAATGCGACACTGATGAAAACTGAAATAAATGCACATTATTGTCACTGGCTTTAGATTTATGGATACCTTAACCAAGAAGAAAAAAATTAAGTAGCTGGTAACACAAACATTTTGGAAATACTACAGGGCAAATATAGATACCCTATAAATAAATCTTCAACTTACACTATAAAGTCCAGCACTATGGACACAGACTTCCATTTTGTTGCGGCAAATGTTAAATTTAATATAATTCTCCAAGTTGCCCTAAATAACAAATAACTAGAAAACACAGATAAAAACAGAAACTAACTGAACATGGTTACAGCTGCCTTCCTGGCTTCCACTTGCTGTGCTTAATAAAAAGGTTTCCTTTCTGTCTCTTCCACTTTGTTGTTTTGGCACCAGCAATATTGAGATATATGACATGTATGTATGGTCCTATGAGGGTATAGAAAGGCTCCCTGGACAAATATCTACAGCAATACAGCTTTAGAAAACCAAATAAAATTGTATAAAGTGTTTTTTACTCAATATAAACAAAAAAACCCCATTTCTTACAATTAAAAATATTTAAGTACATGTAATTAAGAGGATAACTTTGCAGATACTAATGCAAGTTGATTTCTTACTCTTTTGTTATAAGAAAATAAAATTCTTCTATTAGTACCGCTGAAAATGTAATAATATACATGACTTTTCTGTTGCATTGGTTATAATTAGTAGTTTCATATGAAGTTTACTGTATGAGAAGCAGACATCACTAATTCATGTGAGCTGATAATCATGTTACAGGTTGGTTTAATGAGATTAGTGCTTTTTTGTAATTATTATGGTAATACACTGCCTGTGACTCATACAATTCTCTTCTATTAATTAGTATGTGATTGCTTTAGTATAATTCATTTTTTCTGAAGTCCCAAGTTTGTTATACTAAGTTATATAGTTATTGACTTTCTTATGCGGTTTATTTCATTATGGATTTGGAGGGTTTTTTGATTGAAATTTCATCTTCCTCAGAGCCGACAAATCTCACTTTTATTCTTTGGATTCGTTTCACTGAAAGAATTACAGGAGTTATACAATCTAAGTCAATACTTGTTCTCAAATCCTATGAATCACCAAATTTTTAAAATGAGACATACTATGGTGGAAACACTCTGACAGGCCATCATGCCATATCAACTCCATTTAGCCTGATCCTCAACTTCCAAAGATGATGTCTTGTATTAAGGGAAATGAAAAAGGTGTCATGATTTCTGCAGTTTGTTATTTTACATAGATGTAGAAAATGATGCAAAAATGCCAGTGTTAGAACCTTGTGAAGCAACAGATATTTAGAGCAACACAAATGCATTTTCTTTCCACTCAGCAGGTGGCATAATGCACTGCAAGTGCTCAGGAAAGCTGCACAAAGCCCCTGAATTCTAAAGATGAGTCTATGTCAAGGTGGTTCTGAAAAAACAGTGCAGCAAAACTTGCAGTCAACCCTGGAACCCTTAGAGCATTGGCCTGCATGTATTTCCTGTGAATTTGTATTTTAGAGAAGATCTCCTGTTTCTTTCTGTCTCTCAAGCAATGTGAAGGAAAGCAAGGGACATTCTGTCAAAATCCCTATCTGTGAAGAAATTTCCTTTGAAAAAGAACAAATGTGGTCATTGAAGACCCAAATAGAAAGGCAAATTCATTCCCAAATCTTGAACAAGTTTAGAGATTTTTAGATAACAGAAAAACTGTATAAAAAGTATGCTATTCCTCTGCAGGGAAATTATATGTGTTTCTCACAGAAATTCAAAATTAATTACACGTTTTTTGTAGAAATGTGAAAAAATAGTGATCATATCTGATGAGTATACCAGCCTGTTACTGGCATTAGATAGATGCCTTTCCAATCAATACACAGGAAAGACTGGCATCTTCTTGGGAACTAAAATTTTCTATCACATTATAAAGCCAGACTCAAGCTTAACTCTAAATAATTTGTTATGACAGAGAGCTGATACTTCACCAGTAAGACTGGTGAATGACTAAATAATTATAGCATTTTTTTTGTTAATTGTGTGTGAAGCCACTCATAATACTCTCTTTGAGAGGAAAAAAGCAAAACAATAAAACTTCTGCTAGCTTGATTCTAAAACAAATATGTAAAGGCTTTTTCTAGACAGTTTTTAGATAGATCACTTTTTTCTTATGTTGAATGCCTTCATTATAAAAGCTAAATCAAATTAATACTGTTTTATTCACGTGCAGTGTAGTCATGTTTTTCACACAGTAAACTTCATATGGGTAAATCAAAATTTCTCATAACTTTTAAAAAAAATACAACAATACTATAATAGTTATTTATTTGCAATGCACTGTGTCAGTGTGTATATAGGCTTTTATGACAATGCTAATATTATTGTTCTAAATAAAACCTTTTTTCAGATTTGAAAAATAAAAAGATGATAAGAGAGAGACCCTTAAAGATAAAAAATATACAGCATTTTTCTGACTATTTATTATGCAGTTAATCAATCTGTCCACTTAGGAAATAAGTTTTGTTCTATAACAATAATGTATGTGTCAAAAAAATTACCATCAGGATCAGAATTTGTCACATTGTTGCCTAGCTGCATCAGAGGAGTTTCTCAGAATCTTCGTGATGACAGAAGAAACTAATTAATTGTTTATAACCTGCTCATTCTCATATCATTCCAGTTATTTGCCACACATTACAGAGTTCACATCAGTGCTAGTTTGGCAATTCTGAACTTACCTCTTATTTGTGGTCTAAATTTGCGTTGGTTAATGTAGGTCTACAAACTTAAGCACCTGAAGTTAAATAAGAACCTGGACTTTTGACATTGGAACTGTTTAAGCATTTCCTCCTTATCTCCAAGTCTCTGGTAATTTCTTTTTGCCACTCTTTCTCTCCTGATTACACCACTCTCCTAATAACATCCCCTGACATTATCAATGCACAGTTTTGCTTTCAGCAGTTTCATAGTTTCTCTAAATATATGGAAGATTCCTAACAGACAGCAAAAGTACAGTTTTCCTTATGCAAAAATTACTTCATAAGTGAAGTTGAAACACACGTCTAACCTTAGAAAAGTTATTTTAGTCAAAATCCAAGGAAGTTAAAAGGACTGCAGTTTCAACATTGAAGAATTTGAAAGACTTATTTCAGAGTTGCCAGTGCTCCACTAGTTTAAGTGAGTTTGCTCCCTGGTTTTGGCTCTTTCAAACCACAGTGGTTGTGGTTCCAGCATTCCTGGCAACTATTTCACACACTACACTATTCTTCTATGGTTTATTCTGTTTCTTCTAGCAGACTTACCCTAAAGAGCAATTAAGCATTTATTAGGGTTGACCCTCTGATTTTTAGTTTCTCTGTGGCAATCATCTTGACAAACATGAAAGTCTCATTTTCCTGTATTTCACTTAGGAGAGAAAATATAAGTAACACATCATGCTAAAATGTCACAGCAGTGGGTAATTCTGTTTTAATCTCAGGCTTAAGATCCTTCCTAGCATACCTCATATCACTAGTTACGGTCTATGTAAATACTTTCTTAATTATACACGTTTATGTCAGTATTCCGAAACTATTTTTCACTCCTCAAAAATAAGATTGTTTAGTGACTGCATTTCTCACAACCTACTATGCTAATATTCAGCTTGCTCTCAATTCTGTCCCATGAATCATGTTATATTCTGCAACTTTCTATTTCTCTATCTTTTTGACAAAAAAGAAGTCATCTAGTATTTGTTTTCCAATATATTTATCTGTTTATTTTATTATCAGCAAAAAGTCCAGTAAGGCTGTATACTAGACAAGACTAGCAGCTGCCTATGGACCTTATGTATTACCAGTTCATTTCAGAAACCAGACGTAGCAGTTCTCAAACATGCTTCTTTGCCATGTTTCAGGGTTTGAAGTTGTATTTAGCTCCATTTGACCATTGGTAATGAAGTAGAATTTCTAAAACGCTCTGGATCTATCATTAGATATTTCAATAAAAACAAGATCCTGTTCCAGAATTTATTAATTCCCACTTAGTCTACTACCTTTTACCTCATTAATTTTTTTTAAAGATATTAAAATATGGAGCTAAGGACTTTTGATTTATAGCTTTCTACAGGAACTTAAATACATTTATTTTAATGCACACGCCACTGCTGTCAGTCTGATTTTTTTCATGAATAGGAAATTTGCAAGATTTGAGCAGACCTGACTGCTGATAAATGTGAAGATCACTAACAGAGGAAAATAATCGCCATAACTGTCCTTAAAATTCATGCTAACTTACGTGTGTGAAACTTTTTTGATAACGTTTTAGTAGAGAATGTGTTTAAAAGAAAACTGATAGCAGAATTTTCTCCTGAACAACTCAAATCAATAGGTTTACAATGTTAGCTATACTTCTAGGGTACTACTGTATCTGTGGATTAATGCATTAAAAGACATATTTATCACAAATGCCTAAAAGAAGACCAGAAGTTAGCTGATGACTGACTTTTGCATCAAAGTGGATATTATAACAAATAATTAAAATTGAATGATCACAGGATTACTGATGACTATCTCTTTTAGAGTTTAAGGGTAATACACACGCAGGAGGTGAAATATACAACTAACAAAAGTCTTTACAGGATAATCTCATTGTTTGCAACTTGCCAAAGAGCCTCTTATACAGTAAGTCACAGACTTCTACAATATATAGCAACTAAAATGCATTTCATATGTGTGTTTAAGTATTTTAACTGGTGATTTCAAGAATGTCCATTGCTGGAGAATTTCTCTGTCAGGACATTGGAATCACTGCACTATTGAAACAATTTAAAAAATCCCACTGACCAGAAACTTGCTAAATCAGTGGATTGATTGAACACATTCAATACCATCATCTACAAAAACAAAGTGTGCCAGATCTGGGTCAGAGAGTCATCATGTTAAGTCCACCACATGGTCATGCCTGATACTGGGCCATCTGCCTGGCAATAATCATTTATTCTAAATTAAATATAATGAGGACATGATCAGATAATATTAAAACAGGCATGTTTCCTGTTCTGCCTTTAAATTATAAATTTCTGTGCCATCAGTTTTCATTATAAAGTCCTTAATTTTTCATGCATCTTTCTCTTCTAATATCAACTTCTAATTATTAGTCTTGCTATTCTGAAATATTTCTGATGTCAAAATTAGTCCACATGAGTTTTCTCAATTTCTCTTTTAATGTCTTTCTTAAAATCATGTTTGTTTCTTGCAACCTTTTCATTTAATCACCTCCACCTACAGAGTCTTTATCGTTTAATAATTTTCTTCTTTTTCTCATTTGATTTTACCTTTTCTTCAATCTACAACTTTAGTAACATTTGACTTCTACCTCTCCTTCAAGTTCCTTGCAATATGAGAGCAAGAAAATTTTGCTGTTGTTATTTCTTGCCTCTCTTTTAAATGTCTTAATCTTATTTTATTTTACTCCTTATTTTTCAATATCTTATCTGCTTTCATAGTCCTTTGTGAAGTTCAATTTGGCCAGTCCAGCATTGTCATTATGTCATTAATTTCCTGCATGAACATATGTGAATCCAACCTACCATCCGCTCTTATTAAAGTATTGTACAAAACAAAGTTTAGATGCAATTGGGGCATACAGCCATACTACATCAATTCTTTTCTTCTATTCCAAACTTGAATTTATTTTCAGCTCCTCTTTTCTCTGTGTTTGGAAAGCAAGAACTTTTCAGAGATTATTATTTCTGTCAGCATTTTCAGTGGCTAAAATATTTTTGCAGCCCTTTAGCCTTTGGCTTTTTATTATTAAAATAATAATATATTGTATTTTTAAGAAGCTTGATACAAAATAGAAAAAATATATCAATAACAGAAACAGAAGATAGAATCCTAAATACCTTGGTGAAATAATTCTGAACTTAGATGAAGAGGAAAATTTTCCAGAGCTTAGGGAAATGAAATTTTGCTACAGTTTTGACCAAAAAAATATAATACCATACAGTCCTTCAAATACCAGAAAAGACCATGCTTCTTGTTAGCTCTTCAGAATTATTATAAGTTCAAATAATTTTATACAAGTATAAGCAACTTCAAATTCATTAATAACTAACTAATGTACACATAACTGCATTGCAAGTTTTAATGATAAGTAAAATCAAATAATGTTTTCTGTTTTGGAAGTTCAGTCTAATTTTCATTTCATATTTTATTCAGCTGTCTATAGTTTCTTTTTGAATGTGGCTAAATGAACTATTTATCATGAAAAAATCCTTTTCAAAAGCATACCTGTGTTTTTCAAGCAAAATACAGAAACTATAAATGAATTTTGATTTTGGCTTTTGTGTGAAATAAGTATCAAGAAAATACTTAAATAACCAATAATGTATGCAAGCCAACTTTTCTTACTAGCTCTTTTTTTCTTTTTCTGTGTTGCACAATTAAGTAGCATCGTACAGGGATATATACAGTCCCCGAAGCCAAACTGGTTCCATGGTGGAAGTAATTTTTTCTCATCATGCATTTCTTTAGACTAACCCAAAATGTTTTAGGAGATAATACACATGAAATTTTTTACACTTTGCTCTCACATTCAGAGGCTTTCGAATGATATGCTGTGATGCAAAATTTCCCATATTTTAGACTGTGTTATGAAATTTCTTGTGTGGACTCACCTTTACTTCCTCTATGCAGTATATAATACTGGTTGAAGTGGTATGTTACTGTCCAAAATGGAAAATAAGGATTTTTTTAACCCAAAACTTTTCAAATTTCTAGTTTCAAATAAACCTACAAGAGCACTGACATAATATTGAGACAATATTTAACTCTTGCTATTGGAGTGCATCTCTTATGGAAATTTGTTTGTTAGGTTCCAAATTTATAGTCCTAGACAAAGCATGAAAATTGTTGAAGTCCTTTCCAAGGCCCAGTTCAAGAGAAAGCTATTTTATCTTTATGTGATAAGACTTACCACTGAAGTAATTGACTGAACAAAGCATCTATTTCAATATCTGACATCATATTTTCCTAACTCCAACATTTGAGCTTGGAAACCAAAGACATTCTCACTACTGATTATTACATTACACGCCATTTTGCAGAAAAGCTACATAACGACCCACTAATCCTGCATCCCACAGTTCCCTTCTTCTCACAGTGTCTTTATCAACCTTATATTTTATCGGTCTCTACTCCATTCAGAGGAGAACCCTGATACAAAGATGGCCTATTTCAGTTAAAGTTTTCCACCACATATATTAAGAGAATTATTGATGGACATAGAAATGTACACTAAGAAAGAAAGAATAATCTAAATAGACAAAAGTGGTCACAGCTTTCAATGTCCTGGAAAAACTCCCACTATAAAGCTAAAACAAGGGCATTGCATGCTGGTTACAGGAGACACAGAAAAATCTAAAAAAAAAGTTAAAAACAACTTTACAGAAAAAAAAAAACCTGTGTATTTGAGCGCTGTAGATACACAGACTTTCCTATTTCATCTTTTCCTGTTTGTTTGGTTTTTCCATTTTTTTCCTTTCTTTTCTTTTTTTCAGTAACATTTCTGGTTGGGGGGGTGTAATCTTTTTGGTACATGTCAACTTTTTTAATGTTATATCTTCATAATCTGAATATATTATTTCATCATTGCAATAATCTTGAAAATAAATTATTACGTGAATAACAGAAAAATCTTAGGAAGTACTTAGACAATACCAATCTTTTCTGAAGCAGTTGTGATAGCTATTTTTTTACATGGAAAATTAATGTAGATGTTAATCCAGGAAACAAGATTACCAAATTTTAATATAGAGTCAGTCAGGTTAGGCTGATGCAGCTGACAATACCAAAAGAAAGAGCTGAAGAGCTGGGACTACAAATCCTATTCCCAAATCCTACAGTGAGTCCATGAAACATTGTCAACTCTTCCTTTCCTCATATTTGGCAATTTTTCATGAAAATAGAACATGCAGTAGAAGTTTATCACTTCAAAAATTTCCTTTTAGCTCTAAAAGCTAACTGTGTCTTGTAAATGTGTTTCAATTTTGAAGAAAGAATGAATAAGCCCTTGAATCTCAGGCTGTATATGACATTATTTTTCAGCAAAATTTTCTGTATGTGATTATGTACTGATTTGATAAAATGGTCATTATATTTCAGCATCATATTTCTTACCCAGCTTGTCTGTATTAAACAGACATCACTACAATAGTTTCCTTATCTTTTAGCAGACAGGGGCTAAGAACACCTGGATGATTCATTCCATATCCATTAACACTATCTGAAAAGAAGAGTTTTCAATTTCACATTCCTTGTGATCAAATTTCTATTATTGTGCCTTTTTTATGAGTATCTTGAGCAGGTAATTTAAAAGAAATTATTTTCTTTAATAATTAATCATGTACGTATCAAAACTATCAGTCTTAGAAAAAACCCTCAAAACTGTAACTTTATTAATCACCAAAAAAATTAATAAATAAAGCCAGGTATAAGGTTATATGTCAGTTATATAGCAAGATACTCTCAAGAACAAATAAAAATATGTTTGTATTCCTCATCAGGGTGTCACTCTATAGCAGAATAATTTAAAGAACACTGCAGTCAACTAATGCTTACATGTTAATGGACTTAGTAAGGTTTAACCTCAGTCCTATTTCATCTTAAACTTATCTGTAATATGTTTCATAAGCTGTTGAAAATTTATTTTGTCTCCTCTATTGGTTTGGTCTTATTCCCCCTTTAGAGATGTTTAATTTCTTCTCTATGCTACTTTGTCCTCATTTTAATTGCTAACTTCATTATTTTGAATTTTTTTTCAAACTAGGCTAGCACTTGTTAGTTTTGCAGTAGTTAGTTTTTCTTTTCCCAAGAGTATAGGAGACCTTTTAAATTTCCATTTAATCATTGGATTGAAGATATTTCTCTGTATTTCCTGTGGCAAAAACACTCCTTAACAACATTTCCAGGCTTAGATAGGACATATTTCTCAGTCCTGCAGTACAATTTATCTGCTTACATACCGAGACTTCGAATTGCTAAGGACTTATAGCAGTTACCCCCTTGCGGTAACCAATTTACACACACAGTCAAATCAATTAAAACATATTTCTTTCAAAATGATATAGAGCTTTCAATACTATTAGTAATATTTCCTTCTTCATTTCTCAATTAGCACAAATAACTTGTTTAAAATCACCATTTATATTTCTCTGGAATTTAGAAGGTACTGAAACTCACATTTCGTATGAGATAGAACTTTTAATGAATAAAAGCAATAATTAAAATGCTTCCTGCTACTCAAAGGGTGGGTTTTTTACACTTACTTACATATTTTTTGTGGGCACTAAATTTTTTTGCCCTTTTTTGTTGCTTTTGCACAGTTGAGATCCTATAATCCGTATGGTTTTGGATTGGAATAGCAGTCCATCTTTAGAATTATATCTAGGGAAGTTAAACCATTTATGTTAATACCCTTGGTGAGCGATCAGCTAAGAGTTTTTAATAGACAGAGCATGAAGTCTGAGAACCTGATTCTCATGGGACGTATAACATGACCCTCCTGGCACCTTATACTTCTTATGTGTAACCCCATTCTTAAGTGCAGAACATCTTGTGGCTGGTGTTCTAGAGGTTGTTCTCAGGCAGAAAATTACATTTCAGGTGATTTAGAGTTTGAGTGTCATTATGAGCATTTAATATTCTCTTGTAGACATTGCAAGGATGGTTATTAATGTTGATTTAAAACCAAAACAACAACAACAAAAGAAATTTATCTTTCTATTCTGCTATAGTCCTAATCCATAGGTGTTGTGTCAGACTTTCATTTGCGCATTCTTTGTAGCCAATATCCAAATGTTAAACATCTGGGACTTTAAAAAATAGTTGTTACTTCTTTCTTTTGAAGGAAAATAAATTCATTGTGGGAACTTCCATCCTGGAGGATTTTTTTTCAACCTCTGTTTTAAACTGCATCCAAACTAACAAAGCAACGTAAGGAAGAAAACCTTGCAAACTGGCAACTGGACTAGACCTAGATTGAAATAAAATTAATACTTTTCTACCTTGTTGATGGAATAAATATTTCTATATTGTTCTCTTAAACTGCTTCATAACTTAGGAAAAGTTATAGGCCAAGTTAAGGTCTCCCTTGAAAGAGAACTTCACAGCAACGATATCTCAGCATTCACTATACTGGGAAATCAGAAACTCTTCTGCTGAGATGTCTATACTAATGACTAGAAATTCTCTGCCAAGTCCAGGTGTAGACCTGGTTAAGGAAGGTAAACCAAGGAATAATCTGCAGATGAGCTACCAAACAAGTCTCAGCCTGGGAGCTAGTACATATTGTATTCTGTATTTCTTTTGAACTCAGACACTTCAGAGGTTCATCAATCCTCTCCTTAATAAACTGAACAAAAAAGCTGATTTACAAGTTATGCCATAGAATACATTCTCATATGATCATCAGTAGAATTTAAGGATATCTTTTTGGTGACAACAAATCCTTCTCAGGAAAAACAGTCCTTAAAGGTAAACATCTTAGCACCAGCCAAACAAGATCATTATTGAAGAACTGAATACATACATTTTCATAATTTGCTTTCGCTTAAGAAACAACCTCCGTCTGAGAGGTATGCAATGATCATTCTTTATTATTCATAATGGTCATTATGTAAGCCTGTGCCTTTAAAGTTTGATTCCTCAAGTGGCTCATATTGCCATATTGGGAAGAAAGTTAGATTTTATGAACTAGGACTTTGGTTCTCATAAGGAAGTTCAGCTAAACTCAAATGTTTCTGGTATTCCCAAACTGAGGAATGTGAGCAATTATCCTGTTCACTATGTACTGAGCTTATATTTAATTTGGTTTAATTAGTTGAATATCTAGAAACATCGGTTTGTGAAAATCCAAATAAAGTTGCAACATGCCACATAAAACTAACTTTAAAGCACATCAATCTCCATATCCTAGGCTAAATTATCTGGGGTTTTCCTTGAATCTTTGTACTTGCAATTTTTTGCTTTTAAAATGAAAGCACATTTGGTTTTTATTTCTCAATGAGCTAGATTTACAAAAGCAATTTCATTGGATCTAAATTAGATGTGTGTTATCTTGAAGTTACCCAACTCCTCCATTGCCAAGAAAGATATATTACACTCTTTGCCAAAAGAGGCTAAATGTGTGTCCTATCAAAACTACCTCATTGCATAATATTTCTTCTTATTTGTGTTGTTCATACAAGGCATGTAAATTCCATTAACTCCAAAGCTGGGGAACTTTGCTGAAAACTGCTAGGCTGAAAAATATGTAATTCATATACTATAAGCTTGGTATAAGGTATATATTTAGTTGACCACCTAAATAGAATTATGCTTACTACAACACAATGAGATTAGACTGGTAGTTTCTATTAAAAATATAGTAATGTTGACATCTTGAATCTTGACAATGGGGTAATGTACGTTCCCAATGTTAGCCACTCATCTCTGTAACTCTTAGACCAAGAAAACCCATGTGGAAACTACTTTAAAGTTAGAAAATTAGAAAAGAAAAATTCATGTAATATTTTACAAGACGATCAAAGGTGATCAGAGATTCACTTTTTCCTCCATAAAAATGTAAGTAACATTTATTCTAAGTTTAAACATTATTACCATGGCACATTTTAAGGCCATTGCCTGATATACACTAAAACCATTCCTGGGCACTAAATAAAAAAGATATTAAGGATTCCTCTTGAATGCACTTTCTTCTATTTTAATAGCAATATAATCCTACTTTGTAATATAAATGCTTCTGCTTCATGGAACAGTACTTATCTTGATACAGGTGGCTTCCAATATGTGAAAAGTAACATGGAGAGCAAAAGTATTTGGACTAAACTGTACAATTCCTAGTGAAAAGTCTCAAATGATAAGGCAGAACTAAATTTTGGAAAGGTTTATTGGATTAAATTTTGATAGTAAATAATTTTCTGACATAACGTGATTCAGAAATCATGGTTTACTTCCAAAGTGGGTTATCAGAGTATCATGGAATGTTGTATTTTTGCAGAGATTTCTGAATATCATTTTATCACCTCCCTGTTCAGAGCTAGACCGAGCCCTGGCAGGACCTGTCAGGCTCAGTTCAGATGGTAGAGTATCTCCAAGAATCGCCATTCTCTTTGTGCAACTCTACAACTTCTCTGCATAACTTTTTCTGGTTATTCAACTATTCTAATGGTAATTTTTTTTCTCTAATATCTTGCCAAAATATCCTGTGTTACAACTTCTGCTCATTAGCTCCATCTGTGTGCTGGAGAAGAGATTGATTTCATCACCTTCTCAACTGGTATTTGAGGATAGCAAAAAACTCTCCCAAAAATCTTCTCCTCCCTAGGCTGCACAAACCCTGCCTTCCAAGTCTTTTTTTACCAGCAGCTGGAGATGGGCCGAAGGCAAACAGAGTCTTTGGGCCACAGCCCTGACTCTGACCTCACAGGCTGAGCAGAGCAGGGTAGTAATAACAATGAGTTCCTTGACATTCTCAGTCAAGAAATTAACCAGGTCAAGGACTACTCAGAGACTTCAGCAAGCAGCAAGAAACACAGGCAGGGATAGAAACACTTCTAAAGCATAGACTCATGGCCTAGGATACAAAGATGGGGAAGGTAGTTGTGTACCTACAAGATTAGCTTAGGAAGGAACTGAGGGAACTTGCAGACCAAAGGAGTAATAGACAACATGTCCAAGAAATTTGACTTGTCTTGTCAGCTCAGAATCATTGGTATAACTTGCTCCTCTCTCCCATTGCCCTTCTTATGGTTGTTAGGATAGCTGAAGTCTCCTATGATACAAAGGCATATGGTTTTGCACAGCTTTCTTCAGTGAAGGAAGTGAGTTTTCTCTTACTGATTTGGTGTCCTGTAGCAGACACATTTATTGAAATTTCTCTCACAGTCATTTGTGCTCTGATTTTCCTGATAAGTACCCAATGGGCCCATTAACCATTCTCAGCATTAATTCTCTCCCTGTGCTAGATCCCTCCTTGCTCTTCATCTTTTCTGCCTGTCCCCACTAGAGAGCCCTCTTTCATTCACCACCATACTCAAGCCATGTGAGTTACCTTTACCACATTTCTTTATTCTGAGGGAAATCATAGAAATGCACAGGAGTGTGCAGATTTCTAATCCCTCTTGTCTCTCAGCTAATATACATTTGGTTATGTGCACTTAAGGTAGTTCCTCTTCACTGAAGAAACTAAGATATGATCTGTGCCTGTGTGTGATGTACCTTTAGACCCTCAGAGCTCTGCAGTGTCCTACCATGAGAGTGGTAACCCAAGAGTATCACTGGTGTCTGTGCAGATGATCAGAAAGGGCTAACCCTCTGAGGGTTTGGTGGTCACCAACTTTTTCTCCATACACACATCTCAGATATAAGCCTCGCACACAGGACCAAAAACCTCCCAAGACAACAATGTGATCCCCACATCCCACAGAGTTGCAGTGTCCCTTGTACTTCCACAGTGGTGTTGATGCTTCCATTTCTCATCGTGCTTTGATCATTATTCCCTGTGAAACCAATATGAAGTCCTTCTCACTGGTTTAGCAGGCATGAAGTCCTCCAAGCATAAAGTCCTGCACTTGTTTGTTCACTATTAAATTGTCAGCAATAAATAATGATAAAGTGTAAAAGCACGTTCTGTCTAAGTAAAACTGTAGTAGTAGGAAAGTATCTCCTTTGCAGCTTGAATATAACTTAATTTAGGGAACTTTAAGTGAAGTCTGATGCCATATGTGAATGAACATTTCTGAGTAATACTAAAATAACTTCATGGCTTTTGTTATGCTTGTATTACTATACTGTGTTTCTAATCAATTGCTTTCCAGGATTTAACCTTGGGATAGATTTTTGGTTTTCCCATTATGTATCTCTGCCTCAGGCTGCATATAAGTGCATGTGTTTTGTGGACTTTTTCCTGTTGTCTGGATGTTGAGACAACAGAGAGGTGCATATATTTTTAGCACCGGGGCTTTAGCAAAATATGTTGCTTTGTTTTTTTTAAGAAAATAATAACAATATTAATGCGTTCTTGAGAAGTTCCTGCTAGAGTTTAAGTCTGGCAACTCTGACAACAGGGTTCATTATGTCATGGTTAAACACATATATTTATATGAATTGCATAAAATTCTTGACTGATATCTTTCGGTGTTCCACTTCATGTATAATCAAGATTCACGATGTTACTAAAAAAAATGCAGCCTAACAATAATTTAATGCCATGAGGAAGAAATGTGCAGGAATTTCCTTTTTAGAGTCCCATCAAGTAGAAATGATAAAAAAGAAAAATACATCTTTATCTTATTAGATAAATATCAGAATGATTGTTGCAGTTAAAGGACACATAAATAGAAATTTGACTGGAAGGATTAGGGGAGCAATTGTATTTGTTCTGATAGGAAATTCAGCTAGAACTCTGGACAGAGCTGTAGTCTTGAAGAAAGAACTGTAAAGAGGTTCATTTATAAGATGCAAGAAAACCGTTTAGTAATGGACAGAGACTCAAAAAATGTAACTACTAGCTTTGAGGGATTCTATAGAAATGTTGTGTTTAGCAGAAATTTAAAAGTTTCTAGTGTACAAATATATAGAATGAGTCTTCCACAGAGTGTATAAGCTGGAAAATGTGATGATTTCTTATCATCAGTGGTTCAAGAATAGCATGCTCCAGAAATAATAATCTAATGGATTGTAAAACAGCGATTTTTTTTGTGAGAGGTTTTATATAACTCAGCTGACTATAATAACAGGACCCTATTATTCAGTGACCTGAGATGTTCCTTTCAATGATGTACAGTACATGTAAGGAATAGGAAAATAGGAGCTTTATTCAGGTAGAAAACATGGAAAGAATAACAGCCTGGGTAAGACTGAAAGTGGTATTATGGTAAAAGCTGAAAACTGATAATATATCTGTTTTCTCTTTAGAAATATAGGGGAGAGGAGCACAAGTAGATAAACCAAGAGAAAAAAAAACAAAAGAAAATCTAATATTCTGAATGATGCATTTATATTTTCAGTTTTTCAGTCAAAAGTACATATTTTTCTATTGTGTTCATTGTTATTGAAAATACAACTCGAATATGTCTCACTTTAATTATCTTAATGTATGTACATTCTTATCAGTTTTCTGATCAATAGTCTTTTTTCCTTCCTTTTCTCCCTTCGTGACTCCCTGACCCTCCATTCAATTCTTCTTCTTCTTCTTCTTGTTCTTGTTCTCTTTCTCTCCTTTCCAGAGTGTGATCAAATAGCTGCTGCACTTCTGCAACATAAAAAAGTACAGGGCTGAGATCCTTTCTTTGTGTGAATTTCTGTCATTTCTGTAACAACTAAAGCAGCTCACATGAGTTGGTCACCCATGGCCAAACTGTTTTTCCTAATGCTTTAGTTTTCTTGCAAATGGAAACATATTTTTAATCAGTGAACTCCAAAACCAAATTACATCATTGTCCAAAATAATACAGCATCGTTACCAGATAAATTTGTAAATCTGCTACATGGAGACAGTCTTGTCCAATATGTACAAAAAAATTCCTTAATTTTTTTGTTCATAAGAGGTATTTTCTACAATCAAGAGGTGTCAGGCAGAGGTTCTCTATTGTCCCAAAGGAAAACTTCAGAGAACCAAACAGTCTTTTCCCATGATAAGCTGTAGGTATAGCACTTGCTACCCTTTAATGTAGCATTTGCTATTCAACCAAGATTTGTTTGGCATTATCAGATTTCTGACATTCCATTACCTGCAGCTTTTTGGTGTTCAAAACAATGCCTATATCTGAAAAAGAAGTAGTGATAGTTACAGTAATAAAGTAGCAGTCTAATATTTGTATCAAAATTTCTACAGGTATTTTCTAATAATTTTACATGTTTTTATTTCTTTCCAAACTAAATTAATGTCTTAATCTTTAATTCTTTACAAGACTAATGCATTAATGGTTAAATTACAGAAGGACCCACAAATCATTTTTTTGGCTGAGAATTCCCATTTTCAGTGCAACAAAAACAGGTATTCTGCTTTCTATAAGGCTTTCATGAGTCTAGACATAAATAAAGACTAGATTATAACATTAGCAATTGCTTTTGAACAGTAATCCTAGATCATATTTAGTCTCTTGACTTTCCAATATGAAAAAATTGCTGGGTTTTAGTTTCTAGTTTGTGAAAATTGAGTCATAGTTAGCTGCATAGTTATCATAGTTATCCAGTTATACGAAAAATCTCTAAGAAACAGTGGTCATTTGACAAGTATATATGAATTTCCTATCTGAAGTACTACTCTTCAGGCTTAGCAAAGATGACTGAAATAACATTGAGTTTTATGTTTTGTTTTGGTTTGGTTTTGGTTTTTTGTCAACATAGTGAGGGCTCTAGATATACAGAAGGAAACATTGGATCCAAAGCAAGAGTTATCACAATGACAGTATTTAAAGGAATATTTTAAAAATAGGTATTAAAATTGGCCCAATGACATTATCTTAAGCAATGACTTGATATTCAAAATTTTTGAAGCCCACTGAGCTTAATAGCTAAAAGTAAACCCTTTTATTTTATTCACCTTGGAGCACTGTTTTAAAAAAATTGTTTGAAGAAAGGTTTATTCTTCTCAGAAGTATCTGTCTTTTGTACTCTTAAAAATTAAATGTTACCTCAGATCTTATCAGTGTTGGTGTAGGAACTAATTAATTCTTACTCTACTTACCTGTTAGTTGGACTCTGATTATTTGGGGTTTTTAATTACTTTTTTGTTTTATACAGATACAAAAAAGATATTCAACATTGTTCCATTTTCCAGAATTTGTTGTCTGCATGATGTTCCTTCAAACCTACTAAGATAACAAGCCTGAAGATCGTGTTATTAAAAGGATGCTAAGCAGCCTAAGAAAGTATGGTACTTGCTATCATAGTTCCTCCCTTTGCAGTCAATTCTGATAAATCATATAAACAACTCTACTCTGGGGAAAGCTTTCTTTAAATGATGATTTGCTCATTGTTGCATCTTTATTTTTGTACGTGCTTCTACATTTAATATATAGGAAGGTGCTGTCAAAAGAATAACAGCCGCTTTACTGATGTCTATGTAATTGGGAACAGTGTGCTGTGATGGATAACAATAAATCTTTAACCAAGCTTTCGCACATTTATTTCCTGTTAGGCTACTGCATTAACCTTAGTTTTCAGCTGGTATTTGTTTATCTGCTTAAAGCAGCACTTTGCCTGCATTTGTTGCTTTGGTGTTTACTCAGTCTTCAAAGAGTGAGCAGGCATTTTGCATTTCAGAGGAGCTTAACCTTAATATATTTACAGCATTATAAAAGCCAGGTAGCCTACACAGAGGTCAACAACTTCTCAAAGAGAACATGATACTTAGTATTTTGCTTTGCCAGATCAGAGTAAAGAACTCTGCTTTCTCAGAAGGGGCTCAGGACAAGCCAGGAATGGATTTTGTCTCTTTGCAAAATGTCAGTGTGTTGCTTCATTGAATCAGTTTCACAGAATCACAGAATCACTAGTTTGCAAGAGTCCTTCAAGATCATGCCCTAACACCTCAAGTAAACCATGGCACCAAGTGCCACATCCAGTCTTTTTGTAAACACATCCAGGGATGGTGACTCCACCACTCCCCAGACAGAAAATTCCAGAACTTTATCACTCTTTCCATGAGAAACTTTTTCCTGATATCTAACTTGTATCTCCCTTGGTGCAGCTTAAGACAGTGTCAGTTGCTGCTCAAGACTGTCAGTTGCTGCCTGGAGAAAGAGACCAACCCCAGCTGACTACAGCCACCTTTCAGGGAGTTGTAGAGAGTGATAAGGTCACCTCTGAGTCTCCTTTTCTCCAGGCTAAACACCCCCAGCTCCCTCAGTCATTCCTCACAGGACTTGTGTTCCAAGCCCCTCACCAACCTCTTTGTTTAGACATGTTTTTCCTCTGTATAAGGTTCAATCCATCTGACTCCAATCTTTAATTTTAACAGTGGTACTTTGCTATAGATGAGATACACATTTTAAAGTTCATTTCTCATAGAATAAAAGTTTAAATATTATAAAGGCAAATGTTTCTAATAATGCAGTTTGTGATCAGGTTTTCCCACTGAATAGAAAAAACATTCACAGAAAATGTCGTGCATATAAATGTGTTATTTCTTGTAGTATGTTTATTGTACACACAGCACAGAATTTTACTTCATTGATATGCTAGGGAGACATTCAGTGAAAACACAGCTCTTATCTTTGAGTTCCATAGGAAGGGCTGGTTACATTGCATTTTCTGACCAGCTGTACTGAAGAGTAATATCTTCATTTGGGGGTGGATGAAGTAATTAAGTAATCAGTTCAAAAGTGCTGTTTTCTAGATTTGAAAAAGAAGATATTTTCCCTGAATGTTAATGTGGTTTACAGGCTCTGGGCTAGACTATAAACTCTGTTTTTCAGTTGCAAATCTCAACAAAAAAAACCCAAAATGCAGAATCTGCAAATGCAATAGAATATTTCAAAGATAGTGTCTTCACATTTTATCTCAGTTGCTGCAACCATTTCTCAATAGGGAAGCCTTAACAGAGTTTTTTAATGCTGAGATCAGAAAAACAAGTCCCAGATATCCTAAGTAATAAACATGTCAATAAAGATTTAGTGAAAATAAGTATAAGCATCCAGCATTCCACAGAACTCAGTAAATGCTGGCTTAAAACAGTGTTATTTGTCAGTAATAATACAATTCTAGAAGTAGTCTTTCCAAAAACTTTCAGCCTGCTCCTACTTAATATGGTACAAACCTAATGTAAATGAAGGTAAATGATACATAACAGAACCTTCAGAATGGCTGTATTTTGGTAATATTTTAGGATATAAACCAAATTCAGTGTATTGGTATCAGATATATTCTATTTCACCTTTACACATTTCTTTAGCAGAAGACTTAAGGCTTGTAGGCTGGAGGATTAACATTTTTATACTGGCAATATCATACTGCTGAAAACAGAGAAGTTACATACCCATGACCAAGCTATTAAAACAATTGGAAGACTGACTAATTTCCAAATTAAGACCAGGATATCAAGGGTTATCTTCTGTCACATAAATAACTGCATGGGATTATTAATGTCAGACTCGCTTACCTCATCTCAATCCTGAGGTTTAAATAGTTCCAGACGAACTTTGGGCAAAACAGATGAATGCTTGAATCTGACTAGATAACTCATCTATAGTCATGATTTAGGATACTAAATCTAAGAGCCCAGAAATTAAAAGCCAGTTACATCATCTGTTCTTCTAACACAATCTGGTCACATTTTTGATTTACAGATAATTGTTCTGCACAGTTGTGAGGTTTTTTTTCACAGCACTTTTAATAAAAATAAAAAAAAAGGACGAACTGTCTTTTTTACCATTCAGTATACTCCATTCTATGTAGAAGACAAATTTCTTTCTGTCTTTTAAAATTGAAATGAAATCCAGAAAAGAAAGAGTCAAATTGCTTCTGATAATCATGGCTGTAGCTCCAGAAGCCTCTATGTTTCTGGGTTTCAAAAAAATATGCACTATACTCCAAAGAAATATCAGCCTAAAGTAAGGCTGCTATAGGCAGATTTAATGTGCATTCTTATTATTTGCATGTGGAGTCATTTGCATCAATTTTTTTTTCACTGAGAGTTAGTATTTTCTAAAGGCTGAGTAATATCCCAAATATTTCACAAACTATGTTTCGTCTTCTGAAGTTGTATAGGCAAAATGTTGCCACCCTAACTGTAAAAATTTCGTGACTGTGACTATGTGACTGAATTTCTTCCACATGATGATAATAGATTTTTACAGAAAAACAGAATTTGCAGACAACAGCAAGGATATGTTGATGATAGCTGCTTACTATAAGGCAAAGGGTAGCACAGGTGATGAATATCCTTGACAGGATACACATAATTGTCTGAAGATCTGTTTTTGTTACAAATGCATTTATATTAATTCATAATAAGTATTTAAACTTCTTTCTTCAAAATTAATTTACCATTTGAATGTTTTTCCCTTTACAGTTATATAGCTTTTTCAGCATTTAATTCAACTCCTAGTATTGTGCAGTTACCTTCTGAGAATCTTATGGATCTGTTGATTGGCTAAAATTTCATTACAGTAACAGATCCCTGTGGGAAGGAACTGACTGTATTCATTCTAAGATTTTTGTTGTTCTGAATTCTGAATCATTGCAGTGACTGAGAGTTCATTTCTGTCTTCTGAGTTTCCTCAAACTGCATTTTCTAGGGAGTCTTTTTTTCTGTCTTCTATTACAGATCTGAGGATTCAATGAGACAGTTTATTAATACCTTCAATACCTGTGTTGTTCTAGAATTGAAGCGTATTCAGTTATATTAATTTATCACTAATTTAGTTTTCTGTTTTCTATTACTACATATTTTCAAAATTAGATAGGCCAAATATATATTACTATATATTTGTAAAGACAGAAGGCTAAATAAAGTACATTTTCTAACATGGCACTGGAATGCAGAAATTAATATAATTCTGTGTAAGAGTATCCTTCCATGAATTAAAGGCAAGATTTCTAGAACCAATAATTTGTCCCTAAAACCAAGTATCTTTCTAATCACATCAGAAATTTGTATAACTTGGTTTTGAGAGCTAAGTCAGCATCGTATAGCTTCATAACAGTGAATTTTACGGTAACTCACATTGTTTAATGCTACAGCTAACAGTTAGCCCTCGAGGGCAGCATTTTGGCAGAAGTGGAGGCAGACAGTCGACTGAGAGCTTGTCTCAGTAATGGTGGGCACACTGCAGGGTCCCCAGCAGTGCTCACAGGCAGTTGAGAGGCCTATACCCACCATGAGCTCCAGTGGGAGGATGAAGTTTTGTGGGTCAAGGTCTGCAACGGCCTCTGGGGCCTCTCTCTGGGGCCACAAGCAGCAGTTTGCACTTGCAGGAGGCATGCACTGGTACGGGCGGTGCAACAGGAGTAATGAGTCTGTGGGAGGAGATCAGCAGACCAACATGTCTTCCCAGGCACTGCACTGCAATAGCTGACACTGGTCTTTGAAGTTGTACTAAGGAAGCAGAGACAGCACCTACGCTCGTTCGACTTGGAAATGGAGACAGCTAGGCTGTGATCTTGTGAACTCCGGCATCAGAAGGATTTTTCCTTCTCCACATGCACCTATGACCTACAGAACACCTTAGGGGACCCAGCACAGGCAAAGGCAGGACTTCTTCACAGCAAAGACTTTGATCTGCCTGTGCCTGAGACCTGGGCAGCACTGGCAGGATGAGGCAAAAAATAGTGGTGGAAGACTCCCTGCTGTGGACATGCAGGTTGATAAGCTGGCTTGGTCTGTTAGAAGGGGACATGTGCTGCACACTGAGGGGTTTGGTCCAGAACATCATGGATAGGCTGGCAAAGTTTGTTCAGTTTGACAGCTGGTCAGACTATTATTCCACATTTCTTCTCCATAAGGGCACTAGCAATATGTCTGGGTGATTTAGGACTTCCTGAATAGTGACCACATATCTTCAGGGAATGAGGAGAAGGGCTTGGTGCATGGTGACTTCTGCCTGGTCTTGCTGGTGAATGAGACAGGTTTGAGGAAAAAAGAATGAATGCTGGAAGTCAAAAGCTGGTTGCATATTTGACATTGGCAATAGAGTTTTAATTTTTAAGACCATGTGACCGTTTTGAGGACTTCTTGGAAGAAAAGGTATCCGTCTGAATAAATGTCTGCTACATACTATATTAATGAAGAAGAAGCAAATTATGCCTTCTTCTGACAGCTTCACATCCATAGGCCCTTGTCTTCCTGAGAGAATTGACTCAGCCCAATGTATGAGGGAAGGACACACCACAGGGCACAAGTACTTCAGGAGCTTTCTGAAGTGCACTGCCAACATCTTCTTGACACAAGCAATTAGGGAACCAGGAACAGGAGATGAACTACTGGACCTAGAACAGAACTGGAATAAAAGCAAATTCTTCCTGTCTCCAAGACAGCAATGAAAAGTATTTGGGAAGCTACAGGCCAGTCAGCCTCGTCTTGTTCTGTGAGAGTTCGTCTTGTTCACACAGACAGTTGCTTACTTCTTCTCAGTTTAATTTGGCTTTGGTTCAGTTTTGTAAAAAAAGACAAAGTTCTTATTTATCTGCATTGTTTAACCTATAGCATCTTTAAGTCATGTTCAGTGGTTTGAACAGCAGTGAAAAATTAAAAATAAAAAAAGAAAAATCCTCTTGAATGAGTTTAATATCTTGCCAAAAATGAAAAGCTTCATCTTGATAGCACTTAAGAAATTGTGGAATGATGTTAAGCTATTAGTGGTTATTTGGACTTCTTTTCTTTAATGTTATCCCTAGTATTTTAACTAGTAGTTGTACTAAATGTCAAACAACAGAAGATTTTAACTGTCTCAGGAAATCAGGAAAAAATAGAGCTCCTTTATTAGTCCACTGTGTTCACATAATTGGATCACTTGCCCTCTGCCACCACTGAGTGAAACATTTGTATTGACTCACAGGTCAAGTATCTATTAAAATAGTGATAAATCAATCACCATCCTCGCCCTCATGCACAGAAGTACAGGAGCTCTGAAGTAATGACTGCTGTTCAACGACAGCTTAGTGGGATTTTCTGTCTCACATAATGAGACAGAAATCTTGGGTAGTTAATTAAGGCACTGTATATTTGAACACCTTCATAAAAAGTCAGTGAATCAGTTGACACAAATCAAGGCGTGAATCCAAGAAACTGCAGGTGGGATGAAGTCCACAGAGCCTATCAAAGCTCATCACATTTGAAAGTCAAAGACATGAATTCTTCAGTTGGAAAATTCAAAATTATGTGTGCTTCTCTTTTCCTTTATTTTTATTGCTTTCTTCTGTACAGCATATAAGAGCCATGTGTACTGACTGTAATTTATACACTGAAGTGCAACGATGTTTTTATGTTTAGTTTATATAAACAGTTACAAACAGTATCCCACAACCTTTCTATTGCAATAATTCTCTATAATTATTTTCTTTTACATTTTATTTGAGACACAGTACTTGTTTGAATTGGCAGATTTTGCCAGCCTGTTTTTATTTCTTTAGTAAAAGCAAAATGAAAATAATCTTGCAAGGTGGCAGGGTTCTTGGGGATGTCAGTGTAATTATTGCAGAGGACAGGAAGCATCCTCATCAGATGATCAGTCTATTTATTGAAGAAAAAGTCCCTGATGAGTTTTTTTCCTTTATGTTTTCAGAGCATAGCTTTTACCTATTTATATTGTGGCCACTTCTCACAGAAAATTCAGTTGCAATAAACATTTTGATCTCTGGTGCTTTTCTCATTCTCACTTTCCAAAATTACTCAAGCCATTTGAGATTACTCTTTAAGGAAAGTCTCAGGATAATAACAGGCTTCTCTAGAAGCAGTATTAGGATTTGGGACTCCATTAAATCATACAGAGCTCTCACTCACTGAATCCTGCATTAGACCATGCTGTAAAAATATATGAAGGACTGAAGAAAGTGCAGGCAGTTTCTCTTTTGAAAACAACGCCTGAAATGCACAGCAATCTCTTTCCTGTCTCATACACTGTGAAAGTGAATTCCATCACCTGCTCGTGATGGACTGTTACAAAGGCAGTCCAGAAGAAGTGCTGTCACAATAGTGCTGTCAAATGAACATTCACTAGAGAATTGAAGTTCCCCCTGGCATAAGGAAATTCAGTACTCTGGCTGTTTTTATACTACATAATCTAGTTGTTCCATAATGAACCTAAGGACTAGGAAACTGCAGAAAAGCAAAAGTATAATTTCATTTCCTTTGGATCAGATGTTTTTCTCCAAACAGGAGATCATTTTCTAAGTAGGAATTAAACATTCAAATTTTTCAGTATATTCTAAATAATAAAAAAATGCAATCCATTGATCTATGGTGTTCGTTAGACATTAAACCATTCAGTACCTCTGATCTTCTTCAGTCATTGTCCTGAGAACTGCAATGGGCTGCTGCAGTGGGCCAGCCTAGTTAACCTCTACGAGAACATTAGGTAGTATTCAGAACTATCTTTATCTCTTTCCTGGGAAGATTATGAGAGATTTCAGGTCTTCAGTTACCGCTTTTTTTTTTTTTTTGATTGTTAACAAGAAGCCTGATACCTGATTATTTTTCTCTTTTAAAATACATGGTAACTGTTTTTTGTATCAAACTGATTTCTTGATTTTTTACAGTTGAGATTTCAACACATTATTTTGTCTAATGTGCGACACATGCATGCTTTTGCAACTGGATTTTTTTTTTTTGGAAAAACATAATTGCAAACATAAGCATTTTTTAATCTGACAGTAATAAGCATGGAATAAAGAAAATCCACAGATCTGATCCCCAAGTGAGGGAACAAAATTAAAACCAAACCATAATGGCTCTCCCTACTGCTCTCCCACACATGCATCTTGAGTGTATTAGTTGAGAACTTGGAAAATTCATTATGCATACGTGTAATGAAGACAATCATAATTTCACACTTTTTATAGTACAATGCCTTTTCTTCACATTGGCATGAAGTCATTGCAAGATGGCTAAAATAAAATGAAATTAGAACAGTCTTTCATTAGCTACAGATTCTCAGGCTGATGGTTTTCACTACATTTCCTTCAGACTGATTTACCTTTTGATCTGTTTTCTAACCTTATTTGTAGACAGGCAGAAACTGTCCACAAAAAGCCAAAAAAAAGGGCAAAAAAGGGGTGATTATTCAACAATCCTACAGAAGTTTCATCAGTGCCATATGATTGTTCCTGCAGAAAAAATTCGAGATACACTAAAACGATGAATGACAATGAGATATAAATGTCTTGTACGGTTTTTGATTAAGTGCTAAATTCTCACATTGTTTTGCTGTATCCACTTCTGCATTATCAATATGTGGCTAAGCATTGTAAGTCCCATTTGAAACAATAAAATTAGGGTATTTAGAACTTGTAGACATTCTTAAATGACACTTTAAAGTTTGGAAGATCTTCTTCTTCCTCATCTGAGATATTTAAGTGCATCCGCATTCAGTTAAATAAATTTGTGTGTCACTGAAAAGTCATGGAAAATTATAGTCCCCTTTTTCAATGAGGGCTTTAGGAACTCAGTATTAGTTTGAGAGTCAAAAAAACTTCCTTTTTTATGTACTTTCCAAATATTTTGCTAAATGTTACACATACATTTTAAATTCTACTTTTCATATGAGGCCCAAGAAAAAAGTAGGATATCAATTCCTCTGTGTTCAAATAAAACATATGGGCCTATGGTCTGAGATGAAATTTTAGATGCTTCATGATAAAGTGTATGTTCAAAATATGCATTGCTTAAAAAGGAGGAAAGCTGTACACAGAGATTTGACATATCATGCATATTATTTATCAACTAATTAAAATTGTAGTATCTTTGCAATTGGATTCACATTTTATGCACGTTGTTTATTATGTCTTTACTTGAATAATGGCCTTACATTCACGCTACTTTTTAATCTATGGTTATATAATAAAATAAAGTATGAAATGTTCATAAACCTAGTAGTGCATGAATTCTAACAGAAACTGTTTTTTAAAACGTATATTATGTTACTGTATTACATAGAATGAAATTACTCTTTTGCTTCCTAGTTTACCCTAATTACTACACTAATAAACTACATAACTTCTGGGTCCTAGAAAATTAAACTATAATGAAGTAAATTTATTTTACACTATATATTATATTTAAATTATAATTATTTCTACTTAATAATATATAAAATTTTACTTCTTATTAAATCATTATTTCCTTCACTTTTAGGTAAATAGAACATCATATTACTCAGAATGTATTAGACTTAAAATTTTCAAGGAAAGAAGCATAATAGCAACAAGAATTATATTTCTCTGTCTCTGAACAAACTAAAGACTATCTTTTAAGTATCTTGGCTTACAAGGTTCACGTAATTGGGCTTTTGTTCTAAAGGGCAGTTGAGCTGGCCCATGTCCATGTAAGGTCAACAATTTACTTATTTTAAAATTATTAATTGCTTACTTTAATGTTTAAAATCAAAATTAATGTTTCTGTGAGACTCTAGGTATTCTTACCAAGCATCAAAGAGCCAGGTTTTGCTCTAGGCTAGTCTAGAAGTCCTTTTCTTTCCAAAGAAAGCAGCTTTGTCTGTCATTCCTCTGGACAGACTGTACAAGTCCTGCTGTTACGAGACTTGTGATTTCTATCACATCCAGCAAGGAATGCAGCTCTGAGTTGTTAATCTGCTAAACAGTCAGTCATATATCTGAGTACCCTGTGCTTCTTAATTCTAAGGTAGCTCAAAAAACTTTCCACCTGAGCCTTTGGATATGTCCTAGAGGTAATATATACAAAAGTCTCCACTCACACACTGCCCTTAAGTCACTCTTGGAAGATGGAGCATAATAAAGAGTTTTCAGCAAAATTTTCCATCAGAATTTCAGCTGTGAGCAACATCCATCCATAATTTCATCCAGAATTCATGCTTAACAAGCATATGAGAAGTATATGCTGACAAGGACAGGTGAAAGAGAATATGCTGATTTTATCTATTTTAGTTTTATTATGATGCATGCATATTTCAAGCTGTCTTTAGAATTCACTCATTTAGATTTTTTGGCTTTTTTTCTTGCTTTCCTATGCAAGAGCTGTTCCTACAGTCCATATAACTAAAAAGCAATATCTGATATTTTGTTATTTTCTGGTAAATATATGTGTTAGTAACTGGGCAAGGTACAAATAGATGCTTGATACAGGTCTCAAAACTTACCGAAATGTATAAGGGAGATGAAAAATCTTTTTAGCTACTAGGTTTCCATTTTTCTGGGGAACATGCTGACTTTTCTAAATTATATTTTCACCCAATATTTATATTATATTTTCACTCAATATTTATATTAAGCAAGATCACTTGTTAATCAACACCTTTGTCATAACATTTTCTGTCCATCATGAACACAAAAGAGGTGATAATTACTTCCACAAGCCACAGAAAATTTTTCTTAGTTACAGATTTATTACATATACTGAGACACATGACTCATATTAAGAGATACCAACTATATTGTACTCTTTAAGAAGTGAAGAAAATCAAGATGAAATAGCTATATTTTATTTCTTCAATGATACATATTTCAGGTGTCTTTTCAGATGTGCAAACATGTTTTCAAATTACTGTCACAATCTGACAGCAAGGCCATTTTTCACTTTTTGATATTTTGCTTTCCCATTCTTTGAGATATTCCACTGCATCAGCTGTTGTTTCAGCTGTGTCCAGTACCTGGCCATATGTGCCCTACATGCTTGTTTTGTGAGAAATAAACCATCATGGAAGGTAAGTTCAGCTTACTATTTCAAAGCCTTACACACAACCAGACTCTGAAGCTATAATAAAATATTGCATTGCAGCAACATAGGAATCGTGTGGAGGAATTTTTTTTTAATAAGAGGGGTAATAAACTGTAGTAACAACCAGTTCAGGTTAGCTTGAACATCAGCTATTATTTATTCAAATTCTAGGTAAATGTAAAAAACAAAATAGGCAGTCTGATCATAAGAATTTTAACTCTAACTGATAAGCAGGATTTTTTTTTTTTTTGTTGGGAGACCGTCTAGAGAGTCTTAAATAATATAATATATTATCAAACTATTTTTTTCTATGTCTCTAATCTATTTTCCCATTGCAAGCTTTTTTAAAGGCTCTTCATCACAACGCTGTGTTGTGATCTTGGATCAGTGATTATTATAAATGTAACCGACATCTCATTTTTTCTTTATGGCAGTAGGTGGAACTCAATTAAAATTCTCTGCTAAATATGTATGTGTATATGATTGTATATATATTTGTGTATATATATATAAATGTGTATATATATGTGTGTGTGTGTGTGTGTGTATGTATGTATGTATGTATATACATATATATATATATATAATGGTTAATGCCTCTGGAGTGGTTTTAATTAAAACCAAAAAAATTTTTTATTAAAAGGTTTTGACTGGTTTTTTCAATTATTTGATGCAAACATCTTCCAAGTCTCTGGAAGGATTTGTGTTTTCTAAAAAGAACTTCATCTATCTTCTCTCTGTCCTTTATTAGGGGTTCATTTGGTGCTGAAAACACCAAATAAAGAGCATAAGCAGTAAAAGTCTTTTAAAGCTTGTTTTAACTTAATCACTTATATAAACTTTCATTTAGATGCAGTGTATAGTTAGGTAATTGCATATTTTCACAGGGAAACAAATTATCAATTTAACTCTATGATAAAATCCATTTTTAAAATAGCCTACACGTATTGTTTTGTCCCACCTCAATACCAGACCTCTGTTCTAGGTGTTTTAAATATTCCATTCTCAGCAGGTTGCAGTTGCTGGAAGACATTCATCACTGACTAGTTTATATCCATGCTTTCATATAAAGCCCATGACATTAAATGTTTCATCTGTGTCTCTCTAATGTTTACCCTTCTGAAACATCTACTCTGTGTCCCTCTAAACTTTACCCTTCTGAAGCATCTACTTGGAGCAGTGGTATTTTCCATAGGTATCCTTTGTAGAGAGGTAAAAATGCAAATTTTAGAGCAACATGGTAAATGAATGTTTATCATAAGGTTTTTTTTTTCCTTTCCGTTTCTAATCTCTTTTACTTTGCCATACCATGAACTATGTAGAAGGTCTCTGTATTTTATAGCAATGAATTTTGCTACAAGCTCTAGGAACAAGTCTAACGTCTACTTATAACACTAGCTCTTTTAGTGAGAAAACTGAGCACCTTCATGATTCCATATTCAACCTTGGCATTTCAGTTCCTGACTTGCTCCTTTTAAGTAACTGAACTTAATGAATCTTTATTCCCAAAGATTTTCTCTCTTACAAGTTTGTCTTGATGCGTAAAAAAACTGTGTTTAGAAACACAACCTGTTAAATTATCATACTATCTCCAGCACAAAAAACTGTAACTATGTGACTAAACTGCATATAAAACCAATAGTTTTACTAAATTTGGTAAAGTGAGACAAATATCTGGGGGGAAATAAATCAAGTTTTAATAATTTATGAACAGACCAAAAATATACTTGTTACTCAAAATTATTTCTTTATGATTTTTCCTTTTATGATTTTCTGCAGTGAAAATATACGTACATATGGAATTCCAAAAATGCCTCAGCACAGCTTCTTTGGTAGCTAAAAGGTCCGTTTAAGGTTTTACTCTAGATAGAAGATAATAGCGTTTTAAACAGGCAGTGACCTAGATATTATAATTCATATTCTGGCAGTTCTCCAAATGTTGAAGTTATTTATATCTGATATTTTAAATATTAAACCAGCAGACTGATACTATCAAAACCACAGGGATCCTACCTCATTTTTTTTCCAGTCGCTAATTTTAATAGTATTTCTTACTATCAAGAGTGCAGACCACACATGAAACCATTTTTTTAACCAAACATTGTCCAGATTGAACTTTTCCAGTATTTCTTACAATTCAATATAAAACACACACACACAAAATCAAAAAAAACCCCACCAAACAAACAAATTCCACAGGGATTCATTTTAAATAAATTAATCATAAAGTGATTGTTTCTTCCTTATATTAAAATAGTCAACAATATTGCCTTTTTTTCAATCTTGTTTATTTATCTTAATAGTATTTCCAGTCACATTTCTAAATATGATATAAAAATTAAAGAGAAAATATAAAGCAAGTTTCTTTCTTTTTTCATTGTAAAGCTTTTACAAAAAACACATCGGTTATTTTGCTCTAGATAAGCATCATGTTTTTCAGAATTCCTAATAACAAGAAATATTATTGCACACTTTGATACAATGGATAACAACCCAAATCCAGAAAATATCTATATTACTCCCATGACGTCAGAAAGACTAGATAAGTCAACTGGTATTATGACCACGAATAGTGTTTTCTGTAGATAATATTTGATTTTTTAATGATAGGTTGAATCAGGATTGGTTATTCACCACTTGAATGAAATAAAACAGTTAAGTTGGCACACAACCAGAAGTATGAAGCTGAAATTAATTTAATATTTGCTGTGTTTTATTTTTTGAAAGGGACTATTGGAAGAAAGACCAACTAAAAACATACAACATACTACATGTAACATTTTTCCATCACTATATTCTAAAATCTCCCAAGTATATTCCATGTCTTCTGTTTGATTATCCCTTTTATGACTACCATCTGGGGAAAAAAAACACAACATAAAACTTGAGTTACACTCATAGCATTAAATTATCATGCTGACTTGTCTTCATGAATGAAGATGCTGAGTAATACAAAAATATCTTGACTGCTGAATTTGACAAAAATAATCAAAATAAACGTGACTGCAATTACTTATAGAACATAATTTTTATCACATGAAGTGAAATAATTCCCCCAGTGAGTTTTGTTCTCGTGTAAAATGAATAGGGCTATAGACATCAAGTTTTTGAAGTTTCAATAGAATTGTTATAATTAAGGGTCACAAGAACATACAGTTTATGAAGTCAAGAAAGCAAACTAACGCTACAGACCCAGAGTCAAGTAGGAGTGAGTGGTAGTGCAGAAGATGATAGTGCAGAAGAAGTAGCCCAAAGATGTTTATAGCTCCTCAGTTAATCACAGCTTTTACATTGTTTCATAACTCCAATCTCCATTAGCCAGGAAGGATTGCTAGTTTTGTGATCCAAGTATTGAACTGCAGGCAGGCAGCATGCAAGATGGGATCATCCAAGGCCTCATTATCTAAAACACTTTAAGCCCCATGTAATTTCAACCCTTTAAAAAAATTATTTCCAGAATCTTAATCCAATCTCATAGGCAGTGAAGCTGTGATAGTCAATATTCCAATGACAGAGCAAGTGCAGTATCAAAATTGTGTCTGGAAAGGCTTGGAAAGGCGCATTTTCTTTTGAAGTTATTTCATTAACTTAATGATCCACAGCAAAAGTTCTATGAATAGCTAGAATGGCAAAACATTGGAGAAAAGATATCCACTATGTGTAAGAAAAATTCAAAGAAACAATCATTCACTTATAATTAAATCTTACTTCTCTGTTTTCTGTTTCTAGTTTTCTGACTGATCAGAATAAGCATGAAATACAGTTCTAAGCATAGAAAAAAGGAATAAAGATGGATCTGCTTTAAGCTAAGTCAACATAAATACGAAGAAAGAAAAGTGAGAGGAAACCCAATGACTTGTTAAGATGTTCTTGTACTTATGAAAACTTGATATTTCTACGTAATAGGAGAAATTTGTAAATGTGGCACTTGACTCTATACTTGATATTTCAGTCACTGTAATTCTTGCTATGTAATGATACACAGACAATGATCCTGCCTTAATAGTATCTAGTATGACTCTCCTCAAGTGTCACTGACAAGAGCTTTCCACTAATAACTTCATTATCAGATAATCATGAAAAAGTTTGGGTTGTAAGGGACCCTAAAGATCGTCTTGTTCCATCCTCTCTTCCAAGGGCAGGAAAATCTTCCACTAGACCGGTTTACTCAGAATCCCACCCAGCATAGTCTTGAACACCTCCAGGGATGGGGAGCCCACATCATCTCTGGGACAATCTGTTCCAGTGCCTCACCATCCCTACATCTCCTACATTCCTTCATCCTAAGGTTATTCCCCCTTGTCCTGCCAGTGTGTGCCCTTGTAAAAAGACCCTCTTTAGCTTTCTTGTAGGCGCCCAGTAGGTACTAAAAGGCCGCTATAGGGTCGTCTCCGTGCTGAACAGCCCCAGCTCTCTCAGCCTATCTTCACAGGTGACCTGCTCAAACCCCTAAAATCAAAGTAGTGACTCTGGACTGGTGCCTACAGGTCAATACCTTCCTTGTGTTGAAGGTTCCAGACCTGGACATGCCAAAGCAGGTCATCTCAGAAGAGCAGATCACTCTACCAGAGGGTGGAGTATTGACTTCAGTTTAGGGGTCTGTTAGGTTTTGTCTTCCTTATCAGCAATGTTTTTAAAACCCTCTGATTCTTCTACATAGGGATCTCTGCATTCAGGACACCTGACACTATCAAACAAATTTATCTCTTTCCTTTCTTGGTGATAATTTCTCCTAAATTTTTTGTAACTGTCACATCTAGTCTCTTCACTGAATGATATTCTACACAACGTGGTCGCTATGCTCAATCAAATTAATTTTCAGTACTGACTCCCACTGGCTATACAGATAAAGATGAAATAAAGACCATAAGCTGATACATGCTAAAGCCCAAAATACCAAAAAAAAACCCAAAAAAACCTTAATAAGATATCTTACCATGCATAAAAAGAAAAAAATCTATGAATGTTGTAATTAGGATTTTCAACAGAACTGGAGGAACACCACAGAGAAATTGATTTCAAAATTAGTAAAGGTTACGGGATCTTACACGACTTGTTTGCCCTGCCTTCTTAGGCAATCTTTTTCAAACTATGAGATGTACTTCTAGAAAAGCAAAGCAAATGAATAAAAATATTAAAAAATCCATAATATACTCGAGAAAGCTGTTATTAGAGGGGAAACATGATATTGAGTCTAAGCAACAGTTTGAAAAAAAGTGGTGGGATTAAGTTTTAAGGAGTTTACAAGATTAGTTCAGGTTCATCAAAAATATGAAATTCTAATTCCACAAACTTGCTCCTTTCCTTAAGGCTTTGAGAATTTTTCTGACAGTATTGTAACTATATCAAGTAAGCGACAGGATAAAAAGGAAGAGTGGGGAGTGGGGGTTTTTTGTCTCCTGCAGAGGTGTTGATAGGAAAGAAGATTATATTTGTCTGCTTTATTTAGACATAAATATGAAGTGGATTTCTGAAAGAGTCTAAACCTTATAAGGACTGTTTTTGCAGGACACTGTCTTACATAAAATTATGATTATCTGTTGCAGATTACATTCCAAAATACAGATTTGAAAAGTTGTCAAGTATAATCCATTGATTAATGACAAAATTTAAAAAAAACAAAAAAAACCAGAAACCTGTAATCCAGGTGACTTGGACTCTTTTTCTCTTGTATAGAGATTTTACCTGGTCATTTGCTAACAGCTATAACTATCTATTTGACAATTCCTTTTTCTTTATATTTTAAATCACTCCTAAAGTTCACAGACAACTGTAGTTTGGTGCACAAACTAAATTAAAGTATGTCAAATATGTAATATGATATGGATATTGGTATTGATAGTGCCTGAGACCATCAAAATAGGAGAAAAAATTTGAATCCTACGCCTATACCCTTCTTACCATGTCTTACAAGGTTTTCTCTCTCCACCTCCAAGAAAGTAACTGAAGAGAAGAGAATAAATTTTTTATGTAAATAGTCAAGATTGTGGCTTTTATACTATGTAGTTTAGGAAATTTGCAGAGCTAAACAAATTTAAATCCTCTTGGAAATCTCTTGTAATTGTTTGTGGTTTGTAGTAGGTAAATTTCACTTCTGACATATTTTATTAAAAAGTATTTTTAGAATGTGTCTTTCCTGATCTTTACTCCCTAATTTCTCAGACTTCTGACACTGCTGGGAAAGTGTATGATGTAGAGTCATTGCAACAGCCACAGTGGAGTACACATGTAGCAGTAATGGCAGGACATTAGTCGAGTAGTAGAGTAATGGCAGGACACATTAACAAGTCAACTGAAATGAAGATGACTGATGACATGACTGAGAAAGAAACTTAGAGAATCATATATTAACGTTTAAAAAAAAGAAAGGTTAATTTATTTTATTGCTTAGTTGATTGAAAGACAGGGCTAAAACTTCAAGCTAGTGATTTTATTAAAATATTTTGGAACTTCAGTTTCATGTATTTTTAAAATTTCTTTGTTATCTGCAAATTGGAGCACAGATTCTTCTAGTTACCATTCTCTCCTATGATAATACCTTACTTTATGCAGTGAGCTGTCATAAAAATATTTTAATAAATTGCAAAATCTTCTTATAGCTGGAGATTACATACAGGAAAAATGTTTATTTTCTCTGTATAACAGGGGAACATTCTTTTTTATATAATTTTTCTTCTAATCAAACTTGTGAACTTGTTTTCTGTGAAATATTTGCTAAACAATGTCAAATGTCTTTCTTTCTGTGCCCTTCTCTGAAAATCTTTCCTTTTCTCTCTTTTTTAACAGGAGTTGGAATTCACAAAGTTGAGGTAGGAAACTCACTTTATTACTGGGTAATTTAACTAGTTTACTAAAGCCAAGGTACTAAAGTTTTATGATGTTATTATGATTTGCGTCTAGCAGTTATTCACTATGGCAACTTACAGAGAAGGTTTACAGTCAGCAAAAAATCTCTTTTCCACAATATAGAGAAGTACTGTGGATTCTTCCTGTCATTGGCCTGTTGGATAAGATTTTCATCTAAAAGGATCAAATTTCTTTATGTGTTTATAAATTGTTTTGAAGTATAATGGTGTCTTCTAACTCCCGTCTTTCCAGTGACGCTGTAGTTTTCCTGTAATTAATTTTTGACTTTTATCTGGAGGCCAGGAAAACAGAAAGTTTTTAGGGAGTCGTAACTTCACTGGGAAGTGGAACGTGCCCTTTTTTCTTTATAGAACTTCAAAATTGTCTTTAAACAAAAAAAGAAACAGAAGATGGTGCTCCTGAGTAAAGACAGTTTTGAACCTCCTTTTTCTACATAGATTCAAAATAAAACTGAGTTTATCAGGACACACATATAGAAATCAACATGTTCTTTTGTAATGATGTCACACAGAATTGGAAGCACCCATTAATTAACATATAGAGAGAGAACCTACAGAATCTTTTTAGAGAATACTCTATTTTCACCTACATTCCTAGCATGGAAGGGTAAGAGTGTATAGAAGCTTGCATGTTGCTGCACAAATGATAAGCAAGTGTCCCAGAGTTCCTTTTAGGAATCTCTCCACCCTACTGATACACTCTGTCTTTAGATCTTATAGTTCCTCTGCTCCAGCATCTGAAAAGAGGCCTTAGGGCCTATTCTGAGTGGCTTCTTGAAGAGAAGCTACCTAGGAAACAATAATTAATTTATGCTTGGAAATTAAGGAAGTCATAAGAAAAATAATTATATCTGCAAAAAATTCCATTCTGGTTAAGAATCACTGTTGTTCACTCTGTTATTTAAAAACCAAAGAAGAGGAAGCAAGTGACAGGGCAGAGAACAAGATTTAACCAGAGAGCAAGCCCTTTGCTTCTGGATGTGGGGTGCTGGTGGTGATCCAGCATTTCTCAAGCCAGTTGGTTAGACCAAATTCAGATTCCTTCCAGTTTGCTGGCTGAGATATCAGTGGGAAGCAATCTGCATCAACAAAGCAAAATCTTTAATGTTTTGCAATTTAAATGTGAGACTGTAGGGAATTAAAAAAATTGACTTTGGTCATGCAACCAATAAGCAACCTGAAGAAATAACTGACTTAACCACTGAGCTGAGTCTTTCAGGCCCGCCAAACCAGATCTCCCTCCAATTTGCCCTAGGCAGAATTTGTCTGACTGTGGGGTATACGTGAAAGCACTCCAGATATATATTTTGAACACAATTCATGCTTCTTCATAGAATTATATGTGTGTCCTAATTATATTCTTTTGTATGTCACTCTTTATCTACATACTGGTGTTCTCTCTTCCATGTATCAGTATAACATGACGGCAACAGAAATCTTCCACACCTAATGATTGATACTATAGCAGAAACCAACACACATCTTAGTCTAAGTATTCCAGGAAAAGCAAAACTTTGCCTTAGTTATTATGTTATTCGGTTTCTGATACAATTAATAGATTTAACTGTTATTTAAAACCTTCAGGAAAGGGCAGGTTTTTCTCACACACTACATTATAAAAATTAATGTTTTCATGTTTAAGGATCAGGACCTCTGTTTGGGATAGGAATTAATCCATTAGCTATCAGCATACAAATTCTATAGATAATTATATATACATATCTATTTTTATCTCACAGATTCCTTAACCTTTTAACCATAATAAAAGCCATTAACTAATTCAAATAGTCTTTCTGTTTCTTCATCCTGCAGATATCTTATAAAGTTTTCATTCTCAAAAATATATTTACAGACAGTTTGGGCAAGTGTATGACTGAAAAAGGTCAAAGTGAAATACCAGCATACTTAACAAATATATTTCTGCACTCTGTCACAAAAATCCTTTGGTTGCATAGCAACTGCCTTTTTAATTACTACTTGCAATCTAGATTTTAATAATTTAATTAGTATTTTTCTTCATTAAACTGTCTCACCCAATAAATGTAATGTATTCAATGCATTTCTTATTTTTAAATGGTCCTTTTAACCTCCTTCCTTTGTCCTTCCAGCTTCTTTGGCTATGTAGTAGAGACTAAAAACCTCATTAATTTCATTTCAAAAACCACAATCGAAAGGAACCAGCCCTATGCAATAAGCAAAGAGACATCTTAGGTAGCCTTTGTAGCTGAAATTGTTTGAGCTCAGGTAAGCATTAGTGAAACCAGTCAACTAAGGCTTTCAGTGGCAAAACTTCAGTGGCATGTTTTGAGCGGCCTGCCTTTAGTGGTATTGATGTTAGTGCTTATGAAACTGTTTATCTCATACTATTTATCTTAGGTAACCAAAAATATAGTTCCTCATGAAAAATCCTCAGCTATTGCTCTGTATTACCACATTGCTGAGAAGCTGAAGCCTACAAGAACCAAATACTGTGAGCATAATTATGTGAGGGGGAAGGAGATACTATCTAAACAGCTGCAGAACGCATCCACTTTTACTCTAAGAAGCAACAGCTGACTCACAGTGCAGGTTAAAGTTGACCACAGAGCAAAGGTGCTATCACTACCAGCAGTCAAGGTTTACATGCAAAGAGGGAAAAAATACATGGTGGCAGACACCAAAGCATTCAGCATAAGTTTAGTGGGTATGAGGAAAGAAGATAAAGGAAACATTCCATACTAAATAGTTCTCTTAGCAGCAGTGACTTCTGTAATGGCAGGCAGCAAGAAATTTTTACTTGGCAGGAGAATGTATGTGATTTCTGTTTTCTATGTCTCTATGTCTGCGTAAATTCTGAGATACCATTTGTTGAAGAACATTACTTTTTAAAGCTCTTTAAAATTTTAGAAGCATTTATGTTTTCATTATCCATTTACATTTTGAAGAAATATGCATTTCCCTCTTATTGCCCCAAATTAAAACTTAATTGAAATTCAAATTTGTATATGACAGACTTAAATATCTGAATATCTGAAACAGATACTGTCTCTGTTAGACATGTGAGTGGTTTATGAAAGTGTTCTGATATATTTCGCATTTCAAATATCATTTACTGAAATCTCAGAAGGTATTGTTTGATGGGTAGATTTGCAAATCTAAAAAACTCTTTCCCTGCTCAAAAATAAATAGTTGTACTTTAATGATTCCTAAGAAGCTGAATCTTTACCACAGTGCTTTCTTTCACTACCTGAGGTATTAATCTAACATAATTTTAATTATTGTTATGTTTAAAATCTTTACAATGTTCATGTCTGTTCCTTCACCATCCAGTCTTATATTTTCACTTCCTACTTTCTCATCCACACTGTATTTTCATAGCAATTTTGAGATTACATATGCATCATTTTAAGACATTTTACAGGTGATTTGTTTAAAAAAAACACCAAAGAAGGCAACCTTAGCCTTGTGGGTAAAACATAAAAAAATTAAACTCCTTGGTTCATTATCTCTCTCATTACAACATGTTTCTCTAAATAGGATTAATAGACTACCTACCACAGGTTTTCTGCACTGATTGCACATGAATTTGTGGATGCTAATATTCAAGGACATTAAAACCAAAATAAAAGAAATTAGATGCTTTCAAATAAGTGATACTTTAACGTTTGGTCCCATAAAATAAAATAAACATTACAAAAAATTAAGCCTATAAACATCAGGAAGATGGATAAGTTGACACACCATTCTGCATATCTCTGTTTAATAATATTATATTTCATTTCCCATGCTAAGAAAACAGCCATTACCCAAAGCAGCCACTCGTAAACAGCCATTGTGAACAGATTGCATCCTTGTTGGTGGTATGATAATTGAAATAAGTTTACCAGTCTTTTATGAGAAAATACCAGATGTATAAAATACCTATTAATCAACTCACTCTGTTTTGTGAACATCAGTTTTAATACCAACAGCTACCAAAGAATAAATAGAATAGCAGGAAAAATAGAAAAGGATTTACAAAATGGCTCAACAACATGTTGCATTGCTTGCAGGGATAGAGGTAAAGGAGGAAACAGTCTAGGCTAAAATGATTGTAGCTTTTTGTTGCTTATGGACATTGTTTATACCTGTCTGCTTTTGAGGCTCTGCAATGTCTGTCCCATAAACCTGTTATAAAGCAACCTGGTGAACAATAGCAGAAAGGGAGAGCGGCCCATCAGTCTCTCAGATATTTGTTTCTTTTCTGTAATAATTGTAAATTCAATTGTCAATGTCTAGTTTTGCATTTGTGAATTAGGCTTCAAAGGCATTACTTGTCATAGAGTAAACTGAGCTAATGTTACTAGTTTCTCTTCCTGAACAAGTTTAGAGTTTCCATTTTCTTCCTTCCTTTTTTTTTTTTTAGCAGGAAGAGAAGTGGTTTTGTTTGCTTATTATTATCAAATACTTTAGAAATTTTAGATTCATCCCAAATTTGTTTGTTTGATTATTTGGATTTTTTTTATTAAGAGGAAAGATAAAATTCTCCTGGAATGTTTTTGTACTCTCATTGCAAAATTCATCCTTCTCACTCATACACTGTTTCTATCTACAAACACTGCTATCTATGCAGGAAATGTACTTAGCTGGTGATAGAAGCCATATAAAAATATGGATAAATCAGCTGCTGTTACTTAGGTAATGACAGCAGCCAAAAGAGCTGTAGCATTTGCTAGCTGCTTCACTACTCTTTACAAGTTGTAGGAAACCTGTACTGCATTGACCTTTGGCCAGAGATTACACACACACAGAATCTTTTTGCATTGCTTGAAGTTCTGAGAGCATTTTGGAATAGACAACTCAGTGGAGAGACCAAATTACGTTTCTGACTCTAGTAAAACCAGTTCAGCTGGCCTTTTTCAGCCAGTGGTGCAAGTAAATAAGACTAGTTTGGCAAAAGGAGACAGGTCACACTAAAGATTTGTTGGCACTGAAGAGGAACTGCCTTCAGACCACCTCTAGGTCTGGTTTTGCATTTGGTGCTTTCTTAGAGCATATGTCTTGGTTATTTCTAGTGAAAAGACTACAATTCTTCCACCTTAGGAGTATGACATGCAAAAGCAACACTATGAGATTTCAAATAAAGACATCTACAGTTAAGAACCTACTTTTACTCTACTTTTACTTAGAAGCCAATGGAACAATAACATATTTGCAGATAAATAGGCTATGAAAACGTCAGTGCACATCTCAATTACTACTGTTACTTAGAAAAATAGTTTGCTTGTGCCAGAGGAATCAAAGTCCAAAGTACATCAGTGAGTTTGATTATGAATTGTGATCAAGCTATATCAGAATACTTTTTTATTTTAACAAATCTATGTGTATAAAAAGCAAACTCTCAACAGTGTGACTGATACCTTTGATTCAATGCAAATAAAAGGGGGCATATATAAATAAAATACTTTTCTGGCAGATGAACACTAAAGAGGGAAAATATATCCACATTTAGCTAACTAATTAACCAATTGAGGCACTGGCATTGACCAAGGATGTGGAAGGACAAGGATGTAACTTTTGATAAACCTGCTCAGTGGCAATAAAGATTAGCTCTGTAAGACTCCTGGCATTGAAATCAATACTAATCTGTTACTAAGGAACAGCTCATCCACTCAGAAGTTACATGGAAATCTGGTTGTCTGCCCTTAAGACATATACAGAAACATATGACATGCATACAGTTGTTTATAGAGTTATAGATGCATAACTTTTAAACATTGTGGTACCTCACATAAATTTTTTTGGCACGCAATTTTTGAAGTTTATGTCACGAAAAGGAGATGGGGGGGTGCCAAGTTCAGTGAGTTGGACACTGATTATTTTAGACATTTTGAATATTGCCCTTAGGAGGATAATCTGTCTCTGACTTCTATGAATGTACACAATATTACTGACTGTGTAGGTTCACCCACTCCTTGGATGAGTACAGTTAAATATATATTTAAACATTGACAAGAACATCATTTATTATTCTCACCGCTCTAGAATATATAGCTTATAGCAGTTTGCCCCACCCATCTTGATATCACTCAAAAACTGTTCTTGGCAGCTCATCAGAAACCAGAGCCCACACCAGTAGGCAGCTGAGGCAATCACTGGTGGAGCCCTGATGACAGAAAATCTTCCTAGGTGAGATTGTTGTGCGCCTGTCAATAAGGAAAACTGCTTTCACATCCATCTAGGGTCTTCACCAGATGCTTGGCACACAAAACCCCCTTATTTATCTTGCATCTTAATCTCTTTATTCTACTAAATACACCATTTTATAACAGCAGGAATTTAAAAACATAACTTCTGAAGGATTTTTTGATAAAATGAAAGACATTTGGATAAGAAAAGTGAAAAAACCCGCATATTGCAGTTCTAACAAGTACTGTTTTAGTGATATCAAGTCATTTACTGACCTCTTTCCCCTTATAATATTATCATTTCTGTTCTCTAAGTGACATTACTTTGGTTCACCAATATTCTAGAGCCATTCTGCTGGATTGTGTGTGCAGCCACTGAAATACATAATCCTTGCAATGAATTGAATGAAAAACTAACCAGAAAAGTAGTATATATTACAAGCATAATAGCTGGGTTGAAAGTGTATCCTGGGGTTTCAGATGATGTCATAATCTGCTACAGCAAATTTAATAGCATTGTTGCCTGGAAGCTAAGCCATTATACTATGTTTAATTTCGCTAAGATGTAAATTACATGGTTCAGTGTTGCATAGTACTGGCTACTGCCATTGTAGATTCTTGTTCTTGCAGCTGTCAGGAATTCTAATATTTAAGGGGATTTAGTTTACCTGTTAATCTACAGCTTTTATAGGTTTTTAAAAAAATAATAATTTTGCACTCCCTTATTTGCAATTAGTCCCCCCCCAGTCTCAGCATTCATCTTTTTTCCAAAAATAATAACAGAATTATAGGCTGGCTCTTTGAAGTATATTATTAAATATTCAGTCCTTAAAGAAGAGAAAATCAATAAGGCTTGAGAGTGACATCTTGCCTGTTATCACATTTTATTTTAGTGAGCCTTCAAGTAGAAAAGATGTTTTCCTTACAGAGTAATAGCCAGCTTGGGTGTTTATATTCCATCTTTTACAGTAATTTCCAGAATGAAACCTGAAGAAACATACTGTATTACCACTTGACTTTTACCAGAAAAAAATTTAAATAAAACTTGCTCCTAATAAGTAGATCAAAATTCCTGTTGTAATCTGAAATTCGCAGCTTAACTACATAGGAAAATAGCTTAGTTGACATGCATAAAGTGTAATAGATGTATCTTTAAAGTAGCACAAATATTTTCTACCATTAACTACTAATGCAGTAATTGGCTAATAGCATCTGGACATGAGCTTTAATAGAGATGATTTATTGCCAACCTATTGCAAGTACTGTGATATATGGCAATGAAAATGCTGTGAGAGGCTTATTGTTTGTTCTTTTAAATGTTGGTAAGTTAAAAAATTCTTATCTTTGCACATCTATGTATTTTTCTCTGTGCACTTGTCTGTGGATGGATAATTTACCTGCCTATGATGCTTGCCAATTCCATTCTTCTGACAATATATTGATTTTGGGCAGGCTTATGCATATATGGGAAATCAGTGAAAAATTTAGATTAGTTTTTAAAAGTAAGTATTGTTAACAAAGGGATTACACAAAACAGAGATATTCTTGAGAAGGCATAAAATAAATCAAGAGAAGCTGGTGTCAGTTATAAGCCACACACAATTAAAAATAATCTAATCTTTGTTTTGAAAACTTAAATGTAAATATTAATATTCCAGTGGCTCACATTTACAAAAATGTGCTCATATTTTCTGCTGTCAGTAGCTTTTGTTCATGTAGCAAAACCATTGACTAGATTTTGATTCCGGCTGTATTTATGTGCTTATTGTAATTGTTGTGATCTACTGACACAGCTTCCCATCTTTATATCACAGTTGAGGTTTAGCAGTCATTCAGTGGCTCTGTGAGAGAAGGCATACTTCTGTCAGTGCTCTGAATCATTTCTGTGATTTCCAGTCAATTTAAAACAGAAATTAAAGCACTTTATATCAGAAAATTATTCTAAAAATATCCATAAGATCTCTTTGAAATTGTCTGAACTTGTCTTTGAAATTATCTATACAGAAACTTGAAATCAAGTCTTGGTTCAGCAGGGTTTTGTCACATATTTGAAAAAAAACATTAGTGCTGTGTTTTGGGACCAGTATTAAGGGATTTTTTTGGGCTAATTGCTTTTAGAAGCTGCTTTACGTAGTATGAAAAAAAAAGTCTTACAACCTTAACTCAGGCCTCTAAAAAAAAACTTGTAATCAACCCTCAGCAATAATTCTCATCTTTGCTTCTGTCTTTGTAAATTTTAATGAACCTACAGAGGAAAGAGTCTAAAATGCCATTTTACTCTCAATTTCTATTCCTTCTCTTTCTTCTATAGTGGGCTACTTGAAGGCAAACAGAAGTTGTGGTGAAAGAGCAATGGAAATTTTTTTCCATTGTCTGCTGAGAAGCTACAAAAGGGAGTAAAATCTGATTTTAAATGTACACCCATGGTACTATACACACACAGTCACTGATGAAGAAAGCAATAACAATTAAGAAATTATTTTATCTGTAAGATTCTCTATGATAGACATCACTTGGAAAAGTACAATGGGCAAAAGCTTAGTACCACACCTTGGTACCTCAGCTCCATAATAGTGATCTAGGGCAGCTGGAGACATCAGCTTCAGGATTCAGGGCATTAGAAATATTTCTTATCTGCTCCTCTCATGATGAGGGAAGGGAAAGTGGGAATTAATATCTACATAGCAAATGGTTGTCTACAGCTCTTATAATGCCTTTAGTCATTATATTGTAATAATATCAAGAGACTAGTTTGCTTTTGAGTGCTATAGCTGAAATTAAGTGACAATGGTGCTAATCCCTGAAACACAGTGGACTGTGAAATGTATTGTATTAGAGGAGCTGTTTCTACCCTGGAAATGCATGGCAAACACCACTTTGAAATCTTCCTGCCCTCCCTTTCATTTGAAAGAAAAAAAACTTGCAAAATAGGAGGAAAAGAAATGTAACATAGTCATGGAAGATTTTCCTCTCATTGCAGGTTTTTCATATGTACATTTTGGTAGTGTTGAGGGTCATTTTCATCTAAATAAGGTGCCTGATACTGCATTTATCAGAATGCTAAGAAGTCCAGGTAATTATAGCTTCATAATCAGTGAGTATGGGCCCAGAGAGTGGTGGCGAACAGTTCTGCATCCAGCTGGGGCCAGTCATCAGTGGTGTTCCTCGGAGGTTTGTGTTAGGGCCAGTTCTGTTCAATATCTTTATTGACAAAATGGATGAGGGTACTGAGTCTTTCATTAGTAAATTTGCAGATGGCATTAAGCTGGGATTGTGTGTCGATCAGTTGGAGGGTAGGAGGCCTCTGCAGAGAGACATGGAACTGTTGAATGGATGGGCAGAGTCTAACAGGATGAAGTTTAATAAATCCAAGTGCCAAGTCCTGCATTTTGGCCACAATAACCCCCTGCAGTGTTACAGGCTGGGGACGGTGTGGCTGGAAAGGGACCTGGGGGTACTGGTGCCAGCCGACTGGACAGGAGCCAGCAGTGTGCCCTGGTGGCCAAGAAGGCCAAAGGCATCCTGGCCTGTGTCAGGAACAGTGTGGCCAGCAGGAGCAGGGAGGTCATTCTTCCCCTGTACTCAGCACTGGTGAGGCCACACCTCGAGTGCTGTGTCCAGTTCTGGGCCCTCAGTTTGGGAAGGACCTTGAGATGCTTGAGCGCGTCCAGAGGAGGCAACGAGGCTGGTGAGGCCTGGGAACACAAACCCTGTGAGGAACGACTGAGGGAGCTGGGGACGTTTAGCCAGGAGAAAAGGAGACTCAGAGGTGACCTTATCACTCTACAACTCCCTGAAAGGTGGTTGTAGTCAGGTGGGGTTGGTCTCTTTCTCCAGGCACCAATGGACAGAACAAGAGGACACAGTCTTAAGCTGCACCAAGGGAAATACGGTTGGATATTAGGAAAAAGTTTCTCATGGAAAGAGTGATAAAGTACTGGAATTGTCTGTCTGGGTGGAGTAACCATCCCTGGATGTGCTTAAAAAAAGACTGGATATGGCTCTCAATGTCATGGTTTAGTTGAGGTGTTAGGACATATGTTGGACTGCAGTGTAAAGCAAGGAAGTATCAGGATAGCTGAAATTAGCCTTTCACCTTTTTTTTTTTCTGTAGTAGGAAATAATTTGCTAAATTAGAACTTTGAAAGGAGAAAAAATAACCAGTGCAGGTAATAATTTTTTTAGTTCCTGTTCTTAAAAAAAACTGTGAATCACTGATGCTTCTGCTTCATTGAACAAAGAATGTATTGGAACTTAGGAAATTATTTGAAAGGTATATCAGTTACTATGAAATGCTCAGGTGCCGTTAGCTTTTTCTCTTTCAAAACTAAATTTACAGAAACCATAATTATATGGTGAGCATAGGTTTTTTCACACTTCACTGAAAACTGCATGGTACTTTTCTCAATATTCATCTGTATCCTGTCTTCTGAAATCTAATCTCTGAAAAAAAATTTTAAAGGAATAAAAAAAGTGAACAACCATGAGCGTAAACTAGTGACCCACACACATGTGCTGCAACCTTCCACTCTGAAATGAGAATCATATGGACTATGTAGAACTTTCAAACCCTTCTGGTTTCTGTTTCTCTGAGTTGCCTGGTTGACATGCAAAATCCACCAAAAAAATTATATTTAACCTAAGATAATTCCCTACCTCAAAGCTGAATCAATGGATTTTGTCTGATTTTCCATTATTTTTCACTAGAATCAAGATCTTAAAGCTGTAAACTGATTCTGTATCAATATAGCATATTGACACATTGAAAACATACATATTAAGTACAGTTAATAATAGATGATAATGGCATACCACTGTGGACTAATGATTTGCTTACTTTGCAGTTCCATATTTCAGTGGCGCATGCAGAAATGTTGTTTATATTTTTCTTTCAGTAAAATTATATTTGGATACCATACATGTGTATATATACATATATATGGAACTGGGGAGTTAACCTTTAGTTTTTCATTCCTAAAATGGCTCCTTTCACATTCATAATACTTTGCCTAGCTGAAGTGTTGAGGAATATGCAAAATTTGTTATTATTTGGAAAATGAGATTCAAAGTTACTTCTTTATAAAAAAGGATTTTTAAAAACCCCAAACTTTGCAAGTATAAGCCCAATCACAAGCCTTATGTTTTTTGTTTGCATTGCTAATTTATCCTCATCTTATTGAAAATTCTGAAATTTTGCACATCCTTTTTATGCTATTTCAGTATCACATTGCATTCTGTCAATGTCTCATTTGAGCCTAATGTTTAATTCAATATCACATGCATAACACTATATAAAAGTAATGATTCTAAAAGATGAGTGAAGTTAAAGCATTTTTGAAATTTACTATGGATGTTATTTTATCTTTATTTCATAACTTTCATAATACAAATGGGTAGACTAATTCTATTTTTACTCTGACTAGTCTGATTTCTATTTTTTTGAAATAACTTATACTTCTGGATAAGTTTTGTGAAAGTATGATAAATCAGTCAGAAAATTGTCTAATTTTGCCGCTGCATCTCAAAATACCCAGTTGTTCTTAATATCAAAAGCATCTATGAGTTTTCCATGGAAAATATCTAAAAAATTATGAGATGAATAGAGTGTTTACTTTGGGCCAGTTTACTTTTGGCTCAAAAACATTTTGAAAATTAATAGTGGCCAAAATATTTTTTGATAGGTGATGTAAATTGAAAGACAAAAAGAGTTACAGAAGATGTTAATGATGCTTATAGAAACTTTAAGAATTTGTATTGTACAGTGAAATATTTCAGGTTTTCATCATCTTTTCCTTATTGACTAAAAAGACCAAAGAATGAAATTATGTGTCAGAAACAGGTCTGATTTATTCTCTGTTCCTTGTACCAATTCTCTCAATTTCTTCCCCTTTCATTGTGATGTCATTTGTCTACTAAACCACAGAAAGATTTGATATTGGACACACTTTGTATCTCAGTTTGTTATTACTACTTCAGTTACATAAGAACATCAGAAATACCATACTCAAGCAGAACTATACTCTGTTCTGTGCAATACTTTTTCCTCTGGTAGTGACAATAGTAGTTCATTCCATGCATTCATAGTCACATAGAATCATAGAATGGTTTGTGTTAGAAGGGACCTCTGAAGATCGCCTAATCCATCACCCTGCCACAGACAGGAACAGCTCCCACTAGCCCATGTTGCTCAAAGTCCTATCCAGCCTTACCTGGAATTCTTCCAGGGACAGGGCATCCACAACTTCTCAGGGCACCCTGTTCCAGTGTCTCACCATTCTCACAGTAAAGAACTTATTCCTTATGCCCAGTCTAAACTTGTCTTCTTTCAATTTAAAACTCTTACCCCTTCTGCTGTCACTACAGGCTTTGGTAAAAAGTATTTCTCCATTATTTTTATAAGCCCCTTCTATACAAAACTAGGTCACACTAAGGTCTCCTGGAAATCTTATTTCCTCCAGGCTGAACTACCCCAACTCTAACAACATATTTTCACAGGAGAATTATTCCAGCCCTCTTGAGTCTTTTTGTGGCTCTCCTCTGAACCTGCTCATAACTAGAGGCAGCACTTTGCCTTGGCCTGTTGAACTTCATGAAGTTCTCATGGGCACACTGGCCAAGCTGGAGAGTACTGGTCCCTCTGGAGAGTACTCCTTCCCTCTGGCAAATCAACTCTACCACTAGCTTGGTGACTTGGTGTCATCCTCAACATTTCTTATTCATTCCTTTTGTCTATTTCATTTAAGAAGATCTTAAGTACGACTGTCACCCATATGGATCACAAAGAGACAGCACTCATCTCTGGTTTCCACTTGGACATTGAGGCATGACTGCAATCATTTGAAAGCTCCCTTACAATCAGCTTTTTATCCATCTAACAGTCCTTGTGTCAAATCCATCTCTCCAATGTTGCAGACAGAATGGGACCTTTTCAAAAGCCTTACAGAAGTCTAGGTAGACTACATCAGTTTCTCCTCCTTTCTTAATTGATGCAGTTACTCCACTGTAAATGGCTACCAGATCAGTCAGGCATGACTTGCCCTTTGTGAACTTGCCCATGTTGGTTATCTATAATCCCCTTACTATCTTCCATATGTTTAGACATGTCTTCCAAGACAGTCTTCTAAACCACCTTACTGGGAATGGTTTGATCAGTAGTTCCTAGGATCCTCCTCTTTACCCTTTTTAAAAAATTGACATGATGTGCCTCTTTTTTCAGTCCCTAAGGATTTCACCTGACTGCAACTACCTTTCAAATATGATAGAGTGGCTTAGCAACTTTGTGTTCTAGTTGCCTCATGATTTTGGGATGCATCTGATCTTGGGTTGCATTTCTTGCCTACTTGCCATCATCCTCATTCGCAGAATTAGGGATGCTAGAAGACATGTTCCTGCCTATTCTCTAGTATCCATTTACCAGTTTGTCTTAAGTTTGTTTCATTGTTTCATGAATCTGTGGATATTATTTACCTCAGTAACCTTCTGTGGCAACAAATTTCTGAAGTTTATTACTGTTTTGATAACAGTCTGTTTTAAAATTACCTCTTTCTCTTTCAAACCGATGTCTCCCTCCTCTTGCCCTCTTATCACTAAGTGCTTCACCTTCTTGACTCGGTCTATTGCCAGTTTTTGTCTTTGCCTCTTCAACAGTAGACCTGCAGCCATTTTAGTCTCACTTCTTTAACTCTATTATCTCTCTTGTTCTAATGCTCTGCACTTTTTCTAACTCTTTTCAAACTTCATGGAAATGCAGAGAACACAGCTGCATAAAGTAGTCACAATAAGAACATACCAGGATTTTATATAACACCAAAATGACAGCCTCTATCCTGTTCTTGTTATACCTTCTGATTGTGATGAGCATTTTCTTGGCTTTGTGAATGTCACTATGCAGAAATTATAGATTTCAGAAAGCTGTCAATGATAACTCCAAGATATCCCTACTGACTTACAACTGTCATTCCAAAATCAGCATCCTGTAAGTACAGTTTTGATTTTTTTTTTCTCTAGATATTAATCTACACTGAAATCTATCATCATTTTGCTTTCTCACTCAATGTTGTGAGGCTTTCTCACTCAGTGTGTTGAGGATTTTTTGCCAGCAGTAAGGCATCTGGCTACCCAAGACAGCTCAGTTCTAATGGTCTCCAAAACCTTAGAGATCACTGAAAGACATCAAGCTAAATTTATTTCCACTACAAAATCACTGGCATTCCCCAGAATATTACATGCTGTCAGTGTTCTCCAATCTGTGCAATGACCACTTAATCCTCTGCTTTGCAATTTATCCCTTACATGCTTTCAGTCTTTAAAAAGGGAGAATTCGTCTAATCTTAAAATAATTCAGTTTCTCGAAAAATATTCGTCTGGCCAAAAAAAAAAACCAAACCAGAAAAACACAAAAAAAACACAAAAACAAAACCAAAAACAAACACAAACAAACACAAATAAATAAACCAAAAAACCAACCAAAAAAAACCACCAAAAAACCCAAAAAACCAAACAAAACAAAAAAAAAATACCCAAGGCCATTGAGAGATCCGAATGTGTTATGATCACTGGATAGCCTTTATTTACATTTTGGTTAACTTCTCAACCTCTATCAAACCATTGTTGCAAGCATTCCCAATTTTGAAACTGTGCTGACTCTTTACTACCAGACTGCATTTACCCATGCAATCAGTGACCTTTTCCTTTACTACAGACCCTTTGACAGGCTGAAGTCAGAGCTGTTTGTTTCTAGTTCTCAGGTGCTCTCTAGAGCCCTTCTGGCAGATGCAAGTGACTTCAGTAACAAGTAATTTACACTCCTTAACAAGAAACATGACAATTTCATGTGTGAGTTCCTTCTGGTTTCTTATGTTAATGCCATTCTATTCCAGCATCCAACTCCTCTGTTTGGTCTAATTCATCTGTGGTTTTCTTTCCAAAGACTGGGGGAAATAGAGAAATCTTCGAAAGTTTTCACAAGCAGAGACTGGTATGATTGAATGACCTGAGTTTCTTTTCTATTATATTATCAATGTTCAGTATCCCTTTTACATAGCTTTCGTCAAGTAGTGTTATTGATTCCCTAGATGGACACCTTCTTTATGTATTTAATATTTTGCTATCACCTTACCCCCCTCAGCCCCCACTACCCCTTCCTTCTTCCCAGGAATTCTCTATTTTTGGGAATGGAAGTGCAGTCAGTTCATTACATGATTTCCGTTGCTCCTTCTTCCTCACACTCATCCCCTGTTCCCAGTGTGTGGTCTCTCCCACAGGAGACAGTCCTCCATGAACTGTGAGTCCTTTCCACAGGCTACAGTTCTTCATGAACTGCATCTGCATAGCTTCCTTCCACCAGGTGCAGTCCTTCAGGAGCAACGGCTTTCCCTGATGGAGCCAAAGGCTGTGACAGGTAACTTGTTTCAGTGCAGGCTTCCCTCACAGACCCTTTATAAAAGACTATTTTACCAGATAATTTTCTTGTTTTTCTGAGATGTTTGCATCTGGATTACCAGCAATCTTTTAGTGTAGCTGTTCTTCTGAAACAAAAATTGTTTCCATTTTTACAGGAATATTATCTGTCAACATATGCATAAGTATATTCTTATATTGTTCAATTTCCATTTCTCTTCAGTCTGTATTTTCCCTTGTAGGAATGTAGCCATTTGAGTCAATAACCATTACTTGCATTAGAAATGTACAGATATAGTAGTAGTATATATGTATAGTAAAAGAGATATATATGTTTTCTAATCTATTATTTCAATTAAGAGGATGGACATTCTTGCTGGCCTTTGCAAAATATGGAAGTAATACTATCCAAAAGTTTGTATTTAAAAAGAAGGCAAGGGAGGGGTGACAAACAGGAGGGGGAAAACATAGCTGCATTTTTTTAAATAATTCTATGTCCCTTCCATCCCATTAATTCCTTAAATTATTTTTTCATTCATTTTTCACATGACACATTCATCACTTTCAAAAAGCCAGAGTCCAAATGAACCAGATGTGCTGAACGTGCAAATAACTGAAAAATAGGTTTCCCTGGAAACCAGATTAAAACCTTCAAAACAGCTCCACCTCCTGCTCAGCTTCCCTATCTCTTTTAGCTGTTCAGTAATAGCAAATCAAGACACTCATATCCAGATTGTGTCCTCCACTTACATGAGCAGGGGGTAACCAATTCAGGCAGAATTCAGAAAGGAGAGACTTCCATTTCAGTTTTTCAGTTTTATTCTCTGTAAATCTGTAACTCTTCTGTGATAGCAGCGCATGGAATGGGTAGGATAGGCATTTTTGCAGATGGTATCAGAAAACAGCTGCTTTTCACATTGTCCCTTGGCAATCCCATGGTTAACTGTGCAGAATATCTACTAGAAGGCCACTCCAATTAGCACTCATTTATCTGGAATCCTTTCCCCGGAACTTTACATTGCTGTTGCAAGGCATTTTGAAATTCAGATGGGAACTAAATGACTAACCAGAAAATTCACCTACCATCATCTGCTAGCTCTTCTCCCACATATATTGTACTGTTCTGCAGATGCCAGAGGGGTAGGAATGAAGGCAAACCCCTTTCCTTGACTGCATCCTGCCTCTTTCCATGATTCTCAAAAGTTTATGTGATTGAGTGACCATGGTCCTTGCCAAATAAAACTCCTAGAACCACACCTCTGGTACAATTACTGGAACATTTTAGCATAACTTTGACCCTTTGTGCTCCTTCGTGTAGGACCAATGTGACAGAAATAATATAGCCCCTGTGGGTGCACTACATTAAGTGGCTATGCAAACAAGAACCCTTTCCCTTAACACAATGATCTTTTCTGACCTTGCAAATCTTTTATTTTACAAACCAATAGTACTGCAGTGTAACAAGAGAAATGTTGCAGTTACAATAAAGTTCAGTGAAAATTTTCATCACATTGTGAAGCAGTCATCACTTACCCTTAGAATGAGGAGAGGAGACCCTTTGATGCATTGCTCCTGTTTTCATTCCTCATCTGATCAGGGAGAGGTGGAATAAATCACACTGCTTCCACCCAGACTAGAATAAATTTCTAAAGGGAGAGCTGAGTGAAGAACACTTATTAAAAATTGTTAACTGAAATGAACAGAAGACAAAAAAACAACAGAAGTATCTTGCCCTGTTAATGAGATGCTGCTATCTGGATTAGTCTGTGTTTGCTGAGTTCCTAATTAGTTTTCATTTTATTAACATGCTAATGTTAATATGATGCATTACTTTCAGTTGTGCAGGCATAAAGCCAGTTTTTAGGAAACTGGACTTCCAGAAAACAAAAGTAGGGAATCAATGAATAAGTAATTTACAAAACTACTCAGCCTAACTCTACACCACAGAGACAGAGCTTATAATCCCCTTTTTTTCAGTATGCCACTATAATTAACAATGTGCATATGATTGGCATTAGCAGTGATTTCACTGGAAGCTGAAACTTACTTTTTATTCTGATCTTCCTTCTGGTAGAAGCAAATATTTTACCTGACTGTTTCAGCAATGGTATATCCTTTGAATACAAACATAAGACAGTGTCTCTGATATAGCATAGGTGAATGAAACAGAGACCCCATTTCTCCTGTCCCTTAAAAAATAAACACCTACAAAAATACATACTTTGTGGGGAGCAAGTTCTGGTTCATTAGAATGTAAAGCACCTCATTTAGTCAACAGTAGTAATACTGCTTGGACTTAGGGAACATTCTTATTGATTCATGAATATTCCAAGGGGATAGATTAATCTTTTGTGAACCATACTGCTCCAATGAAACTGCAGTTTAACATGCTAAAGTGCCAAATCCATCTTCTTCTTGTACAAAAGAACTTCCTACAATAAAGACTCTTTGCCATAGCAATAAGGCATCTCTGTGGGGAATGTTTATTATGAAGTGTTTGTATTTTGAGATAGACATTTTGTCATGTGTTACATTGCTATCTAAGGATATGAATTTATGTCAATATACTTCTATTCAACTATATAGGTTAATTATTACTTGGGATGTTCTTTCTATGCATTTATCCAAGGATAGATAAGCAATTAATTTATTAAACTTCATAATCTTCATGACTTTTATGGTGTTTCACATCTTCTATCAGTGTACAGAAAAACTGGGCAGATGGTCCACCACACACACTAGATAGTCTGGTAGATCAGTAGGTAGATAGACAGAATTCAGTACACATAGAAAAACTGAGTTGTAGCTATCAGAACTTTTACAGAAAAATCAGTGCCTTGTAGGAGACATAAACACATAACTTGTTCTGATAGCCCAGAGCTCTGAGGACTAGACAGCTTCACTGAGTTGCTCACAGTGGTCCTGTGTTCCAGCAGAGAGCAGATCTGACTCCCCTGGTTCTGAGTGACCCATATGAAACGATACCTTTGTTCTGGTTCTGTACCCTGACTGCTGCTAGCCTCTAATAACGGCTGTGCTTTTGCAAACAGACACTTTGTTCTATGGGTGAGCAATCTCAGAGACTCCAGGTTCGCCAGCTGTAGAGCGCTTGCATATAGTTTTCTATATGAATTTCTGTGTAGCAATTTGAATAGTGAATAGCCTGTGCATGTCATGATCTCTACAGCCTGATACCATTTTCTGTACTCTGACAATGCCCATACATGGCTATAATGCTATTCAATTTTCATAATTTTACTAGTAAATGACCCATGAAAGATATAGACATAAATTGAAATATTGCTGTGTGAAATAAAATGTATATGAAGGCTTAAAATAAAATCATATAAATGTTTCAAGTTTTGTAGGTGGAAAATTATCTACCTGCTTATTAAATTTGCATACCTCAAGAATATGGCATTTTCTTTTTCTTTCTTTCTTTCTTTCTTTCTTTCTTTCTTTCTTTCTTTCTTTCTTTCTTTCTTTCTTTCTTTCTTTCTTTCTTTCTTTCTTTCTTTCTTTCTTTCTTTCTTTCTTTCTTTCTTTCTTTCTTTCTTTCTTTCTTTCTTTCTTTCTTTCTCTCTAACTTTAGTAGTTCATTATGGTTTATGTTAGAAATTGAGAGTTTTGTCTCTTATCTACTTGCCTTTGGCAGCACAGCCTCAAATAGTGTATGCCATGAATATTTAATGTGATGTTTACATAGAATACTAAGGAAATAGAGAGCAGATGTATATAAATGTCACCAGCAAGAAAAAGACCAATTACAATAAAAACCTAAAAAGTGCTGAGTATTAGCAGAAAGTCTATGTGAAGTACGTGTATTATGGAAAAGTTAGCTCGTTTTCTGTTTAACAATATTGATAGCACTGTGTATCTACTCAAGTTTCTAGCACAAAAGTTGAAATAAACGTCTCTATATATCAGTTTATAAGTTGGCACAATCTTTGCATGCTCTGCAGATGCTGACAGAGTTTTACAGGTGGAAGGGAATTTTTGGGCCACAGTCACTTGAATAGCTTCCTTTAATTTCCACTGGAAATGGTGTCCTTAAAACGTTGAAGCTGGAAACAGAAAAATGCACATCTTTAAAAAACACTAGAGAGAAGATACAGTAAATGGTAAGTCGGTTCTCTGGGCTTTGTCCTGCTTTAAGAGCTGTCTAACTATTTAATGAGAGGGTTTACAGAAGATGGAGATAAACTCTTCTCAGATATGTGAAAAGAGAAGAGGTAGCAGACAGAGTTTGGAATGTAGGATTTTTTTTTAAATAGACACTGCTTAAACACTTGAACAGGTTAATCCAACAGTGGAAAAGGTTGATCACAGATTTTTTTTTTGACATTTCCATCTCCATATCTATCTATCTATCTATCTATCTATCTATCTATCTATCTATCTATCTATCTATCTATCTATCTATCTATCTAATCTATCTATCTATCTATCTATTTAAAACTTGACTTTACAAGCAACCTGAGATCCTACACATCCTTCTATTACTCAGCAGAAGTCTTTTCCTGTATCATTCATTGTATGATTCTGTAATTCTAGGATTTCCATAGGATATTGGAAAGTTAAGATCTAGAAGGTTATTCACCTCTTTCTTGTGTAGAATACAATGTAAAACTTCTGAAACATGATTTATGAGATTCAAAAAAAGTTTGCTTTGCTGAAAATATTAAACTCCTAGAACTGAGCTTCTCTAATAAGAAACATAATTTCTTACACTAAGCACAATAATGAGTAGAAAGTGATTTGAGAACATGGAAAAACTACCTGGGTAGCCCTAGTGCTCCCTTGCTAAATGTCTTATAAATTGCTGAAAAATAGAATGATAAATTGTTGGAGAGTTAGTAGAATAAGATGGAATTGCGAGCAATAGTACTGAGCAAGGTAATTCAATGAAGTGCTTACCACATTTATCACTGTTGTGTTCCCAGACTCCCACACCAAGCCACTTTGGTTCAATAATTTACTTTATTGCTAGAGACTTTATTGATCATATTTCATGCTGTACTAACCTAGCACTCTATGTTTTGTCCTACTGTCATGTGTTGTCTTACCATATAGATTCAGAACTGCTAAGGGTCACAGTACTAAACATTGTGGAGACATATGATCCCTGCAAGACTGACTTCCCAGAAAGGCAGTCTGTGGAAATGTTGGATGGTTCATGGGTGGTTGGGAGAAGCTTCTCTCACCACTCAGTATTTGTGACTGTCCTGCACCATGTATGCTATAAGGCTGTGTCTGCAGGAGAAACAGAATAGGGAGGCATTAACAAGGAGAAGGATGTATCAGGGACTATGGTATTCATTCACAGGGAATTCTTACACGTGCAATTCTAGCACATGCAATTACACCTAATTAGAGAAAACAGCATTAGAGAGCAGAAATAATGTACCTTGGTGCACTGGGACATAGTCATTTTAAACTCTATCTCCAGTAGATGTCAAAAAGCACCATCTTACCCTTCTACCAGGCATACAACACCACTTATCTTAGTGATTTCTGTTTTCTAAATTTTTCCCTTCCCTTTGTGAATGCACTGTCTTCTACACTGCTCTCTTTTCCAGGACCATTTTCATACAAGTGTGCAGTTGTACATGTGGGTGTACATGTGGGTATTTAATCATTGCATGTTATGTCTGGGATCTCAGGTTCATTCCTGAAACAGACTCCTTAGCAAACAAAGTATCTACTATGCTCCACAGCCTTTTGGCAATTACCTACTTTTCTCTTCTATAAACACTCACATTTCCAAAAATTTTAGACACCCTTTTATCAAATGAGTGTTACTCTAACCTGGAAAGAATGTTTGAAACTTCAAAAGATATTTCTCTATTAGACTGATAACAAGACTGACGTGGAGAAATAATTTTTCCAAGTTTTTATTTAACTGGTCAAATGAGAATGTTTCAGAAGCAAAATTTATTCAGTCCATTCAGCATGGGAGTAATCAGATTTTTAAACCAACAGTAAGTATTTCTAGAATAATAAAAACTGGAGAGGAAAAAGAGATGGAAGGATGGCATTTGAAATAAGGTGTAACATATTGTTTAAAGAGCTTGTTTTAAGGCATGGAATATTACTACAGAAAACTTGGAAAATTTAGCAAAGAGAAAATAATTTCTTTCTGAATGATGACAGCTTATTACTTAAAAAAACCCCCCACATATGGTGAATACTCTAAATATTTCTTACTTTCCAGAGAGTTAAAATTCTGAATTCCCTGACAAAAACATTAATTGGAACTAATTCCAGAGAGTTAGGTGCATCCCATATTCAGAAAGAAATAGTCACACAGGTATGCTGCTTGGAAAGGAATGCACTGGCACTTGTTTATGCAATATGACATTTTGGCCCACAAAAATCATAACACTACAAAACTTAAGCATTGGTGAAAAGGCATTGAACTTAATGTTAATAGAATATATTCAGGTTGAAGAACCTTTGTTTTTCCCCCAAATTTTGTCTGTCTTCCCAGTACACATCATATATATATATGTGATATATAGTTTTCAGATATGACATACATAGCTTCTGTGTTTCTGACACCTCTTCAATGGTGTGCATAGTTCTTAAATATCCTGTACACATCTAGATAACTATTTTACTTCACATCAAGATTTCTTCATGATTTCCACCCACTTAGAAAACCCATTCAGAACTGTTCTGAGCATTATATCTGTATCTACATGAGTAAATGCATTTCATTTGCATGAATTTCTGAAGCAGTAGGAAAAGAAACAAGTTTCCACATAACTAAGAAGGAAAATATAGGCGCTGCTTTAATGATTTGTTATTTGTATTGCTCTTCCTACCAACACAATCAGATCAAGATGACACATCTTGCAAACTGAAGTTACAAAATGTAACCGTCCAGATATAATACCTTTATTTTAGATGGCTTTAATAAGTTACAGAGAATATTATGACAATATCTTCTTTAGCAGAAAGTAACCTTTCCCTGAAATTGCTTTAACAATCATAAGAAAAAAAACTGTTCCACTGTGATTTTTCCAAGCCACTGTACTGGAACAAATTCAACCCATTCTAATTGGGTGACATCAGGCAGCAGTGAAAATGCAATTTGTTGTGAAATTTGTTTTTTGCATTTTGCTGTTAGAAGCCCAGCCTTCAACTCATTCACAGCTCTCCGTTGGACCTTATCAAAGAACATGCTGGCTGGAGGGCATCAGCAGAACTGATCACTCAAAGGGAAACAGAACAGCTGTGTTCCTGACAGCTGGAGCAAGCATGACGTCCATCAGCAACTAACGGGAATATCTTAAACTGTTCTCCTTAGCAGGGTGCCTGCAAATCCAGTTATGTTGCAAATTAGAGTTCTCAGCCACTGTCAATTTCAACCATTATTTTTTTAGTAGATGATAAACATTTCTTTACACATCTGTGTTATTGAGGTGTTTTTTTTTGTTTGTTTGGTTGGTTTTTTTTTGTTTTTTTTTGTTTTTTTTTTTTTGGTTTTTTTTTTTTTTTTTTTTTTGTTGTTGTTGTTGTTGTTGTTGTTGTTGTTGTTTGTTTTTTTTTCATTCTGTTATCCATCATCCACAAAGTAGCTTTAGGTAAGAATTATAAGAGGATTAGCCCTTTCAGAGCTCAAGTTCTAAGAATTCTCCTATGCAGATGCATTTCAGAAGTTCACACTGCAAACATACACAGAAATCTCACAGAAGAAATACATTTTCAGATCATATTTTTAAGCCTAAAAAGAGCTGATGTTAAGGTGCATGACCTGCTCCTGAATTATTTCTGGTTTTTTTGGTTGGGTTTTTTTTCTAATCCTGATACTGATACCTGAGCTTGAAAAACTACGTATTTATTCTTATCAATTTACAAAATTCAAAGTATATCTGATTTTTATGCCTAGGAGTCAAGAATATATCAACCCAGCACTGCTTATCTGAAAAAGCAACCCGTACCATAGAATCTTATTTTGGACTGCTCACTAGATAGAGAGATGACATGAAGTTAAAAAAAAAAAGTAGTGTATGTTTGATGTTCTCAGTTCTGATCACTTTCACACTTCCTGTTTGTCCCTTTGAACTGTAATTAGAATTCACTTTAAAGGCCTTTCATAGCATTTGTTCCTTATGTGAGAGCAGCTTTTTGGCTAGTTAACCTGTTCTATTAAAGCACACGATTGCTTAAATAAAAGAATCTGATGGCTCATTTAGCTTTACTTCTGTTTCTTTACATATTTCAGTTTTAAAAGCTTTTACATATTTCAGTTTTAAAAAGTCTGCAGCTCATTATTTAAGTTATTATTATTTCTCAAGGTGGATTATACCATTACAGATGTAGCTTCAACAAAATTAATATAAATTGTGAAATTCAACAGCTTTAAATCATTGCCTCAGAAGCTATAAGCATGCTGGGCAGTGTCTTATTCCTTCAGGACAGATGTTGCTTTTGAATAAGCAGATATTATATTTGGTACAATAGGTTTTAAGCTGGACTGTGTGTCTCTATATGAATATGAATAACAAATATGTATCTCACAAGTTGTGCTCAGACTCCCAGCCTTCCAGTGTGCCCTTCACAGGTTCTTTCCATGATGCAGACTCCCCGTTGTCAATCTCCCAAAGCAGAGATATACGTAGCTGTTCAAATATCTCCAACCCAGAAGAAAAAAGTCTTAAGGTACATTTATGTCCAATTTCTCAGTAACAACATGCTCCTATGAACAATTCTACTCAGCAAAACGCCTAAATGCTGTGACTAAAATTTTGCCCAGAGAAAATAAAATAATAATGCATTAATGAATTCCTTCAGTTACTAAATTTGAATTTGCAATCAAGGTATTAAAAAAGTGACAATTAAACAATCAGTATTGAAAAATCAAAAGAGTGCAAAAAACAAGAAAAATAATTAATCAAATGCTGTGATTCTGCAAAGACATGTTTCTGTATTGGCATGATACTGAGAAAGCTCATGGGAAAATCATTGAGACTGATGACTTACTGCCCAAAGTAGTGGATTAACATACAGGTAACTATACTAACCTGCCTGAACTTCTCTTTTTTTTAATAGTTATGTATTTGTTATGCAAAATAAAAATTATGATGCCTGCAGGTGAAATCTAAACACTAACTCTTTACCATACAGACAACTCTCATGCATGCAAGTTTTGTGTATACTTCCATGCATGTCAAGAATAATGTCTTTTGCCTATATAAGACCAGACTGTGGACTTATCTTAACAAGAAATTCCCCATGTCTATCACTGGACCACCACCTACTGACACCAGTTTGATTAGAGACTCATACACTGGGGCTTTTAACCTAAAAAACACAGGGGGGATACAGGAATCAAAAATTGTAGGACTTTACAGTTCCCAGAGTGTCTTTTTTCTCACTTTCAAGAGATAAAACACGCTGTCTTGTACAGATGCCTCCCAAAAATTGTCTAAATTGCCTCTTGATGCAGCGCTGCACTGTGCTGGACCTAGCTCAGAGCAATGACTAAATGCAGTAATCTTGCTTTTACAGCTGTGGTATGACAGACAGGGAGGGAGGATGCCTTAATTAACTGTGTTTACTTATGTACAAGATACGAAAACAAACATTGAAATAATTTGAAAACAACAAGACTAACTGCTTCTACCTGCTCTTTTTCAGCTAAAACAGGTTTCCCATGGAATTCAATATTTCCTTTTAAATAAGTAATTTATAATCTCAGTAATTCTTGTTTACTGTAAGCAAAACAGCAGATTAGTAATGTGTTAAATATGAGTTATTAAATTCTCATTAGACTAAATTACCATCCTCAGAGATATAGAAAACTACTCCAAATTAATTTGCATCTTTCAATAACTGTATTTCATGTATTTGTAAAAACACTATTAATTTTAAAGTTTGTTCTACAGCAGCTTGCTTGGTCTTTAAAATAAAACCAAGACTGTTAGGTCAGATTATATGCCCTATCCTTTTCATCAAATCTTTATTGCAAAAGTAAAGAAGAAAATTAAAATTCTCTTCTAAGAGTCTTTTCCATGCAGAACAAGATGCAGTTAAAATTGAGGTTTCTTTGGCTGAAGTCTAGCATGAAATAATCTTTATAATTCACCTATATCTATTTAGACATTACTGGCCAGGTGATAGCCTAGCACCTTCCAGAAATGTATTTCTAATGATGTTTCCACTATTTTTCAATTGCATTTTGCCTAGAAAGGAAGCATTGTTTCCAGACATTTTTCAAAGCCTATTTTTCAAATCCTAACACTGTGAAGAAAATACACACTTTTCATTTCTTGCTGCCCATTCTAAATATGAAAAAATGAGCTGAAAACCTTATTGTAGTAAATATTGCCATTTTTCTTCAACTTGAAGGGCCTTGACTTCCTTTTACTGGGTTATGAAGCTACTTCCCTTGAAGTTCTTCATAGAAACAAGAACCTCTGGGATGATAATAGGCTATTTCCTTCTTTGAAGTGAATGGTCTGAAATCTGGGGTATGATTTCACAGAGCAATAGTTCCATATATTCTCCAAAAGGTAAAAAATACAGGGACATAACACACACTAGAGATAAATATTCAGAGGAAACGCTATAGCATATGTACATGTAATATGTATATGTATATGTATATGTATATGTATATGTATATGTATATGTGTATGTGTATGTATGCGTGTGCTGAAAATTTTATGCAGTTTATCAGGAGCACCCTATTTTAACAGATCATTGCCTTCTGAATAATTTTTCTTGTAGTAAAATGCATTCCTTAAAGAGCTATTGCTGTAAGATGTTGGTGCCGTCTATTTGAAACCCATTTTTCTATTTAAACTACACGCCTTAAAATCCTTACATGCAATGTGTAATGTACTTTTTCTGGTACTTTGTATTTTTTAAAGTATTTATGTACCTTTGTAGCATCTAAAGCAAAATATGTAAGTCAAAAATTTGCTTCTATTCATCAAAAGTTAGCAACTTCATGTAAACCATGAAGCCCTTACAAATATTTGTAGGTTTTTTTTTTTTAATTACGGAGTAAAGACCATACATTTGGTCAGTTATATTTTATTCTTCTTTCTAATTAAGTGCTGAAATGTACTTGTTGATGTCGTGGTGGGTGAGAACAAGACTAACAATAAAATATAGTCCTCTTTACTTTGAATAACCCTACAGAATGAAGAGCCAAATTGTCTAAATATCTAATTGCATTGTTTTACTTGAGGAACTTAAGTAATTCAGCAGTATTAATCTCTAAATGGTTTTAGTTTTCTATAGATTATCACCATCATTTTGTAGAACACTAATTAATTTTGAAAGCCTTCTTAAGAAGAGCTTTTCTGAAGATAAATCAGAAGCCAAAACAAGTGAAAAAAAAGGCACTGAAAATCTGCCAGTTGCCTAATGCCCTTAGTCTCTGCACTCTACTTATAAATGTACTAATCCTCAGCACATAGTTTGCTCCATTTTCATGTAAATGCATGTAAATGCCATAATTAATGTGTTCTTTGGGCTGCATTTGTTGACTTAAGATACATTAACTTATTTGTTTTGTTTCATCAGCATCTTTTTCCAGCTTTGGCAGTAGACTCATATCTGCAACACAATTCTTCTCTTAACTTTCCTTTTGCTTTTATAAGCAAGAGTTCAAACTGTCACCATCCCGTCAGGGCTCCACTTTCTACACTCAGAACACATATTTTTGCTTCTTCTTACACAGTTTTTAATGGACAAAGAATTCTACTTAAACATTGTCTAGTTCCAAGCCCTATGCCATGGGGCAGCGACATGTTCCACTTGATAGATTGCTTAAAGCTCCATCCAGCCTGATTGACCTTGACTACTTCCAGGGGTTTGGCCTTTACTGCTTCTCTGGGAAATTTGTTCTAGCACCTCACCACCCTCACAGTAGAGAATTTCTCCCTAGTGCCTAATCTTGTTGTGCCCTCTTTCAACTTAAAGCCATTCCCCATTACTACTTGCCCATGTTAAATGTCCTCCTATGGCCTTTCTGTAGGTCCTTTCATATACTGGAAGCCTGACATAAGGCCCCTCAGAGTTTTCTCTAGCTGAACAACCCAAACACTTTCAGACTGGCTTCATCAGAGGTGCTCCTGCTCTCTGATCTTTATGATTCTCCTCTGGACTCATTAGTTAAGAAACAGATTTTACTTCTGGGTCCAGTCTAATGTGCTTAAAAGGACAAACATTTTTGGACATAACTACCATGGTCTCTATAAAATCATTCCTATTTCTTATCTCTCCTGGCCACATTTGGTCCTTGCTATTTGCCGGTTTTCTGCAATAGGCAAGACTCTATCTTTCATTTTATTGCTATATGCATGACAGTGATGGGAAGGCAGTTTTCCTCACAGCAATGAGTCTTCAAAGCGATCAGTGGTCTCTCCAGCATAAAATATTTCAATTGTAAGATCACCCTATGTTTTCCTTTCTTTTCTCTAACAAACTACTACTATTTCTACAACTTTTAGTTTCCAAATATCTTAGATCATTTTGCATGTGGTATAAGAGCTAGGATACATGGCACTCCATATTGAAAAATAGGGTGCTATTGAACTATAGCACTTTTTAATCGCTGTATAATCTGCTTAGCTACCATGTATGAACGAGATAAATTGAGGGTTGTACTTCTTTCCAGCCTGCAAAACCATAACACTTTGTCTTTTGCAGACATACAAGCACTAAAAATGAAAAATGAGCAGATTCACGAATCTTGATTCTCCACTTGTATAGTACATGCCTGTTGCTGCCTGGAGGAATTTGCATCCCAGTGGAGAACAGAGTAGGAAAGTTTGTATGAAGAGACCCCTCCTTTATTCACAGTGTAACCATTCCACTTTTCACACAGTACTTTATGAAATGACAACAAGAAGCAGTCCATGAATTAAAGGAAGTATTAAAGTTTAGTTTCTGGAAATGCTGCTTTCAGTATCTTTTTACTGACACAACAATAATGACCAAAAGACATCTGTATGTGTTCTGTAGACCCAAATTTGAAGTACAAATTAGTGCATTTTGATTGTTTTTTAGCACTGCCAGTCACAATCAAAAATTAACAAACATTATTTTATATATGAATATAATAATTTATATTTAAATTTATATAAAGTGTGAAATAAATAGGATTTAAACACTCAGGTCTACATTTTTTCCTAAAAATCCATGTTTGATTTTGCCTTGAGTATGTATCTTTCACATTGTAGCAGCCTTTGTGAAACTGTTGATGAGCATGACTTTCTCTTTAGCCACTCTGCATGCAACAAATTATTAGTAGACTACCACAAAATTCTGCAGCAGACAATAAGAATTAGGTTGTGATGAGCAATGACATTAGAAGCAAAGATTCACGGATATTATAGAGAAGGTATTGGAGTTAAGAATTAAATCAGCTGGAGCACTGGCTTTCTGGAAAGTCACTGACACCAAACACCACAGCCTTGTGGGAGAGTTCTTGTCCTGGTTTCAGCCAAGGACAGCTCCATTTTCTGCAGTAGCCATGATGGGGCAGAGCTTGGGGAAGTGTGGGCATGGCCAGGACCCTGATGATATTCGAGCCCATCTTATACCATTGTCAAGGGTGAGGGAAGGGGATTCTATCACTCACTTTTGGAGCAGGAGGCATGTCATCTCCAGCTGGGAAAACGTGGCAGCAGTCAGGTTGGGTTGGGCTCTGCAGTGAGCATTTTTGCATGTGAATCATTCTCTCTTTTTGTACACTTTAATTATTAATATTGTTGGTGCTACTGTTGATTTTCTTATCCCATCACTGTTTCCAGTAAATTGTTTTTAACATGTGATTTTTATGTTTTGTACCTCAGATTCCCAACTCCATCCTTAGAGCAGGAAGTGGGAGGAAGGCAGGGGGAGCAAGTGAGCAGTGTCTGGTTTGGGAGAGTCTTGTGGGAAGGGGGCACTAAATTGGGTAGTGCCACTCCTAAGCCATCACAGGACTATACCTACACACAAATACAGGATTTCATTCTTGTTTGGGTATCTGAAATTTACTTACAGAAAGGACAGTGTTAGAGTATTTATGTTCCCTCCATGATCCTAAGTTATTTGAAGCTATTTTATCGGCTAAGGTGCTTGACTTCTGTGCTTTGACTGTGCCTAACATATCAGCATGCTGAAAATTTTGTTAGATATTTATTTATCTACTTGTTTAGGTACCTAAATACCTTTTAAAAATACAACCTCATGAACTGCACAACTATTAGGCTTTGACTGTCTGCTACTACTACTCCCAAACCATGTGAAAGAGAGGATAGATTACTACAAATCCTAGGAAGTCCTATGGGAGTGTTAAATGCCTTGAGTCAGGTTATTAAATGCATGTACGGTAACTGCTCGCTGCTCCTGGCTTTCATTTGGGAAAAGCTTTTGTCATTATCTTTGTCACTCAGCAGCTGGAACCTCACAGCCTTAAAATGTCCTCACATTTTGAAAAAAACAGTCAACCATGTTGTACCTTAAAAGACAATACTGGCATTGTACAAGTTTAATCAGGTTTTACACACATCTGGCCTCTGCAATACAGCCTGTTTGAGGAAAGTATGCATTCTGTCACTTCCTATTGATAAGGAGATAAATAGAAATAGGACAAATCCACTGGATATCCCTGCTCAAGCATTAGGCTAAAGAAAAAGTAAATCCCTGCAGCATTTAATTTCCAGATTTTTTTTCTACTGATAATAAAATCTCAACTAGAACTCTCATAAGCAAATATTGCTGTTTTCACTTAGATTATTATTGGATATGTTCCCTGGAAAAAAAATCACATCTTTTAGGGTGTAAAAGTATTCTCCTATTTTAAGAATTGAAGTTTCAACTTCAGTTAAATAAATGTGACTTACTTTTGAGATTTGATAGCTTAAATCTCAGCATAAATCAGGGTAGGAGAGATCCAGGTCCCTAGTCCAACCTCTTGTCCAGAGAAGAGCCAGTTCTGGGCTCAGATCAAGATGCTCAACACTTCACCCAGTTGGGGCATGAAACTCCCCAAAGTCAGAGACAGTCCAGCCTCCTGGAGTTTCTGGCAAAAATCTGCTTCTTATCTCCAGCCTGAGCTGGACTCCAGCTTGTGTCACTGCCTTTCACCCTCTTTGCACGAGCCACTGTGGAGGGACCATCTGCGTCTCCTCCACCTCCTTCCAGTGATACTCAGGATGCCACTGGGCACCCCAAAAATTGTCCCTTTTCCCAATAAAAAGGCCCAGCACTGCAGCCTCTCCTTGCATGGCTAGGGCTTCTGCCCCACCTTGGTGGCTTTTGCTGATTTAACTCTGGTTTATCTATATTTTTCTTGCATCAGAAGCACAAAAATGAAGACTGTATCTACATGTGATACAACAAGCACTGAATAAAGAGTGATTCCTCTGTGCTGTAGCCCAGCTCACACCACCTCAAGTGCAGCTATCCCTGCTGGCTGTGGAACAGCTGGCTCCTGCTCAGCTTGCTGTCCATAAAGGTTCTGGGCCATCTCCACAAAACTGTTTCTCTTCCCAATTGGGCTGTTGTAATTTTAGAGCTGGCCTCTGAGCTGAATTTCACTTGCAGCAACTTATTTTCATCAACCCAGGTAGACAGAAGGCAGCCTGGCCCTCAAGTGTGTCAAATGTGTCTGGTTATTTACTGATTGTCATCACATCCAGATTCTGATCTCCTAACTTGTATCTAACTTGCTGCAGTCAAGGTAAATGACATCTATGTCCAGAGATCCAGTCATTGTATCACCAGAGGCAGTGTAAAAATCCATATTAAATCTATCTTGTCCTTTCTAAGTCCTAAAATGTGGTTCCAAAAGTGAAGTCAACTGCTGTCTACAGTTTTTCCATTTGTTCTCTCTGAATTTCGTACAAAATGCATATAGTATTTGAGTTTGTAAAGTCACTGGAGATCCTACATTAGTCAAGATGTGACAGAGAATGGCCTTGCCAAAGATACCACCTCAATTATGTCTTAACATATTGTCTTGGTGTGAAACAATTTTAAGGGGTGAGCACTATAAAATGAGTTACCTCCCCTTTTAACCAGTTTAACTGGTTTAACCCCCAGTTAAACCAAATCCTTTCCACCAATAAGAAGAAAGTAATACAACTAGATATAATTTTCAAAAAATAACAGTTAGATGAAAAAACAAAATAGCAATAGGCAAAAAATAGCAGCAATAGCCACTACTTTCAAAGTTGCTGAAAATTTAGTGACTCCTCAGGAACACAGAGAAACTCAGAATGGCAGAGTAACGTCTCCCAAAGATGGTGCCTTCCACAGACAGCTACGTGTAGGGAGACAAATGGGAAACAGTGGACAAACCCCTCTCAGCTCAACCTTCCCCCTAGAACATATAAAAACAGGAAGGTGGGATCTTACAAAGCTTTTCTAGTGGCATATGGGAATTGCCAGGCTGTGTGAGGTTAGAGATGCCACTCGCTACTGCCTCTTGCCACCAGCTGGACTCCTCTGGCATTGGTGCTGCTGCCTTGGGTCCCTGCTCCAATGTCGGAGGAAAAAATGGGCTCTTAAGCACTGATATATGGTGGCCTGAACCCAGACTTGCTCTGACTCCGCAAAGTCATTAGGTGTTGCAAAATTCATCCTACAACAATTTTTGATGGTGAAATGCAGCTTCTCAGTTCATACAGTTGCTAGTAAAGCCATGAGGGAAGAGGGATCTGCATGTGCAGCCTGACTCTAAAAAGACCAGCACCTGCTTGCCCCTGTGATTCATTTCTAGGTACAGGGTCTAAAAGAGACAGTGACAATTTTTGGGTGCAAATGGGTATGGAATACAATAACATTTTGGGTTACAGGTTATCAGACAGAGCTCAAACAGGTCTGTGAAATTCTTGCAAGCAGTCCCCAAATCAGCCTCATCCACTGTTAGCCATTTCCCACTTCAAACACTTCTACTTAAGCATGGAGGTTTGGGAGACCCTGCTGGGGAAGTCTGACCAAAAGAAGGAAAGAAGGCCTCAACAGAACACCTCAGCCTCAGCTCTGTCTACTGTCAGTAAATCACCTCTCCCATTCAGCACATCCTTGTTCCTTTCTGCAGTCCTTTTCTGCAACTGTAGAATTTCTTATTGGCCTTGATGTTAATGTGACATTTCTCAACCTAGTTGAACTTTAGTCTTCCTAGCATGAAACCTCCATATTTGCATTGTGTTTCTAAACTCCTCCTTTCTAGATTTTCCCTTTTTCCAGTTCCTCTATGCTGTCTTTTTTCCTTGGAGCTTTGTCATGAATTCTCTGTTTAGCCAACCTAGTTCCAGTAAGCCTGCTTGTCTCTCTAGATACTGTGGTGGACTGTTCTGACACTTGGTGGTGCCCTCCTTAAAGGCCTGCCTGCTTTCCTAGGTGACTGCTTTTCAGTGCTATCTACCCTGGATGCCCATTTATCAAACCTGCCAAAATCTACTTCGGTAATGAGCCAAAAGAGACAAATCTGCTTATTTGATGCCCTGTACTTTGTTACTCTTTTTCCATTTGGTTCCAGATCTTGCACTTGCTAGTAATACAACCACTACAGCTAAGATACCATTGATTGTCACATGTTCAGCCTTTTCCTCCCTTTGAGAGGATAGCAGATCCAACTGTTCATTTTCCCTGGTGAATTCACTCAGAGTTTTTTCACAAGGTTATGCCCAGGACCCTTCAGAAATCTTGACTGCTGGTGTCCTGTTATTTGCCCTTTGACCAGAGGCCATAAGGCCTATGTGAGAACAAGTGTTTGCGACACAGTTATTATAGGAAGGTTTTGTCCGCATTGCCACCCTGATGAATGGTTGGTAGCACACTCCTGCCACAGTGGAGAGTGGCAGATCTATTATCTAGCCTTGAATCCTAAACTCCCAGTGAGCCTGCTGTCTGTCCCATTGATGGGCTGCACACATCTCAATTGTCACTTTAGATCAAAGGCAGCTCCCATCCTTGTCTTCACCTCCTGTCTTTCCTGAGGAGCTCACATCTACCCATTGCTCACTCTGGCTGTGGAGGCTAAGCCACCACATCTACCATTGCAACTTTTCCAGTATTTTCTGGTTGCACATACATTTCTAGAACCTCCCACTTTGTTTCACAGGCTGAGAGCACTGATGTAAATGCACTTATGTGTCCCTTTTCCCTGTTGCATTAATACTGAGGCCTCCTTTGCTGCCACCATGCTGCGCTCTTCACCATCCAAGCCCTCTGCTCTTGTTTCCATTTGATTTTGAGTCATAATCTCCCTCCCTTGTCTCGCCATTTTAACCTTTCCCCATGACATTGTCCAGTTTTTAGCTAAGAGTGCTCTTTTCCATTTTAGCAGGTGGATTCTGTCTTCCCTTAAGTCATTGATCCTCAGAAAGGGTCCCAAAGTCACGCCCTGGGGCACATCCGCATTGTTGCTTAGTGTGGACTTGTTGCATCTCGAGGTCAACAGACCCTTCTTCACACCATCCAGTGGGATGATAATTCATGGTAAAGGTACTGACTAGGAAAGATGTCCTTCTTGATTTGTTACTTATTAACAAAGAGGGTTTAATGAGTGGTGTAGTGATTGGTGGCTCTCTTAGCCATGGTGATCATGAGGCAATCAAGTATAAAATCTCTCTTAACAGGAGCGAAAGTGACAGAAAACCCTCAGTTTTGGACATGAGGAGAGCAGAATTCAGGCTGCTCAGGGAACCAGGTGAGGTCCCCTGGGAAAATGTTTTTGGATATGCTATGGCCCATCAGTACTGGTCACTATTTAAACTCCACCTCCAAAAGTCACAGCATTTCCAAAACAGGCAATTCTAAAACATTGGAAGTTAAGCAGACAAGGCAGAAGGCTGGCTTAATTCAGTAGGAATCTCTTTTTGAAGGCAAAAAGGAAGGTGTATGCCCTAGAAGTAAAGTCAGGTGAGTGTGAGAAGAATGGAGAGACACTGCTAACCACTGTAGGAAGAAAATTAATATGAAGAAACTTCCACTGGGGTTGAAGATGGCCAAAACTGCAGGAAACAATAGGAAGAGGGGGTTTAAATATATTAATGCCAAAAGGCATTGGAGAAGTTGATCAGCCCACTACACGATGAGGATTATCTCCTCACAGACGGGGAAGGGGACGCAGCACCAGCTTGGAAGTGTTCAATGAGTTTTTGTATACTGCTCTCAGGTACATGGTGTTGTTATTCTTGGAATTGTCTTCTGCAGAGCCAGGAGTTGGACTTTGATGATCCTTGTGGGTGTCTTCCAGTTCAGGATATTCTATGATTCTGTAACTCTGCTTTGTGGCAGCGACTATGCCAATGCACCAGGCAAAAGACATCTAGTTCCTTCCTTGGCTGCAAACTAAATCTGAAATTCACTTCTGTTGGGAGGAGCACTTGTTAGAGATGAAGTGCTAGAGCTTACCCAGAGCAAAACTGTCCCAGGCAGTCTAAGGTTCCTAGATAAAATTTCTAGACTATCCCAGAAGCAGAGCCCAAACCAGAGACTGGTGCACAAACTCTCCCCTCTGCTTGCTGAGCTCTTTGGGTGTTACTTTTAAGTAAGGTTGAACCACCATTAACGCAACCATATTTTTCTTAGGTTCTGAGGCTTAAAGTACGTGGCAGTTGAGAAGAAAATCAGAACATTCAGAGTATCTGTTACTACTATGTGAAAATGAAAAATTATATGCAATTCCATTGTGCGTCGCTTAGTTGAGTCAGCTGCACACTGCTGTACAGTCATGCGGAACAGAAACGTTTGATTTTCTTCCTTTTTGAGTAGCAGAAGCAAAAATAGGCAGAAATGTGAGATGTCATCTCTTCCTGTTCAAGCACGCCAACTTTTGAAGCAGAACACACAGAATGAAGGAGCTCTGATTTTTTTTTCCCACTCTGTTCCTGAGAGTAGACATGCAGGTATAGGAAAGAGAAGTGTTTTGTCTTGGGTCACACATGAATTTATAGAGAGAATTTGATAAATGAGCTTTTATTTGAGACAAGTGCTATAGGATATGAACACAGAAAACTTGCAGAGAGAACTGCAAAACTCCAAGAGCAACAATAGGACTAGTCAGAGAAGTAAGAGAATCCAAGTTGGAAAGAATTTTTTTGTTTTCTTTGCATTTAAATAGAACAAGGCCAGAACTCATCACTGTAATGGGATTTTGACTAAGGTTAAAAAAGCTTTCCATCCACAGAGATATCTTCCCTGATTTTGCTTCTCCTTCCTCGGTGGAAAATTGATGCAATTGAATACAGCACAAGACATAATGTGTGGGTCCATTATTTTTTACATTCTGAAATTTAACTTGGTACACTATGCAGAGAGGCTGTTGTCCAGTGAGAATGAACAGCTGATTATTATGCTATATTGTGTCTGGTTGTATTCTATATGTATGTTTGAGAAATGTGCCCTAAGACAGACTTAAAGCACTTCTGGCCATAGGGTAGGAAACCTAAATGTTTCATGAATGGAGTGATAAAACAGTGTCTTTATATTTCTGAAATTAAATTCACTTGAAAAGCCCTGTAGTGCTGGTATCATCTAGAATAATTACAATCATGACTTCCCTATTCAATTAACCTCTTTTAAAGCATTGTACTAGTGATTGTGGGTCATCTCAATGGGGACAAAATCATCACACACAGAGCAGAGTGAAAACATGGAGTCACAGTGGCACAAGCTGCAGATTCAATCAGAAAATCACTGCTAAAAGTACTTCAAATTCCCTGTGCCAGGCAAGAAAGTCTCCATTAGCATAATTATGAATTTTGTTTCAAAAGCTGAAACTTGCTGGAGAATAAAGATGGATATAAGATGAGGAAAGGAGATGTTTCAGAGTTTCGCTGAATTTAAAAAGAAGCATGAAGTAGCTGATTCTACAGTTGCTCTGCTGACTTATTCACAGAAATCTGCACAATTATTTGTGATCACAATGAGATGCTGGCTACAAACGCTTGAAATTCAGCATCTCCTCTTGCTTAATACTTTAATTTTTCCATGGTCCTGCCTGGAACACTTATACATTGACTTTGAAAACTATTTAACATTAGTGATAGATAGATTTTTTTTTAAATAATAATACATGGTTAAGTACTTTAAAATTCACTGATATGTTAAAGAGTTATTATACTTGTCAATATCTGAAAAGCATTTTTAGGTTTAGTAAAGGACTTATTTTTCTGCAGACTGTCCTTATATCACTCTAGAGTCAGTGTCCAGGAATAAAAAATGTCATCAGTAAAACATGACATAAATCTGACTACATAAAGGTTTCTATTTTGTATTTTAGGTAGCTTTCTTTCTAAGACTCTACAAATGAAGTTGAAATTGTATAATTACTTAATAAGTATGTTATTTATTTGCTATGGACTTGTTATTACTGAGCACTCTAAATTACTGTTTATATCAGGACTATTTTGGTGTTATCCTGAAAACTTCTCTGCAAGTCTTGTCAGTCCAGGTGCCTAGCTTCAGTAAGCAAAATCATTTAGGCTCTGTGCTTCATTATTTTTTGTTACATGAATTAATCACATTTGGAAAAAGGAACAAGTTTCTTCAGACTCACATTCATGAGTTACTATCTTATTCTAATTTTTGTTGTCCACTGTGGTTTTCTACATATGTTGTTATCTTGTCTTAACTTTAACAGAAGGAAACCAGAGGGTATGTTGTTCCACTGAAATTCTGTCAGGTGTAAATTGTACGTTCTCTTGACAGATTGTTAAATGTGTCTGTGCTCACTAGGAAAATCCTAGATGCAGTGTGAATTAGGTAGAGTTTGGGTGATATGAGTCTGCAGAGGAGCCCTCCATCTGCCTGGGGCAGCAGTGGTGGAAGAGAAAGGTGAAAGGGTGTGAATGTCAGGCAGATAGGGCGAAGAGCAAGTCATCCATTAAGGAAGCGCTCTATCGAGACCTCCTTGCAGAAGGACAGCACTGCTGATACAGGACCCTTACTGGAACCCCACTGATAAAGGCAGAGGAATTCTTCTTTTAAAAACTCTTATGTAAAACCCACACCTAAATCACTGGAATCAGTTTTGTCCTTCCTAAGTCTTTTCTTAGGGATATTCAGTCTGCTGCAGAAACCGTGTTGGCTTTGACCCATGTGATGGGAAAAAGTGAATCCCCTTTTCTTTCAGCAACTGACTTACAGGCACTTTCAGAACAAAAAAATCCAGCCCCTCATTTGCATTTGTAATCTCTGTCTGTTCTTAGTAGACTTAAAATATGACAAGAAGCAGTAGCATCAGGACATCATGAGAAGGATTATTGAAATATTGTCAAGATATTAACATTTCACAAACCTTTCAACTCCTTATCAGACTCCACTTTCCAGCTTTCCTGCTTAATAAAAGAGAGGTTTGAACACTAATCCATTGATAATGAAAACCGGATGCCCATTTAATCCTTTACTGTCTCTACTTGTTCTCCCTGCCTCCTGTCAGACTCTGTGCAAGCACTACTGCACCAACCTTGTTTAGAGAACTGCAAAACATATCTGGGACATAAACTTTCCTTTTAAATCTGGACTTCAAATGACATCCCAGTCATTTTCATATGGTGCCTTCCATAGTGTATTATTTTGGGGGGCTATCTTCTCTAACCTTGTTAAGAACACTGCAAATATGTGTTATCTGTTACCAGGAAAAAAAAGAAAAAAGCACATTTAATAGACTCTTGGGGTTTTAATTTTCAGTAATTTGAATAGGATGAAGGTAAAGCAATATTTGTGGCTGTGAATTATTATTTATTTACAACTCACTGAAGTTCCCCCCTAGAATGCTATGGTTGGGTCATATGCCTTTAAATATGCAGGAGAAATAGATGAATTGAAAATTCTGTTGACAGGTAAATGTGAATCATCTCTTTTCATTCAAAGGAAAATAATCAGGCTCTTTTCAAATAATATAAAATGTAAAATGATTGCCTTTCGGGGAGGAGGCAGGCTTATCAGCATCTCTTCTATAGAAAATGATTTCCATTTTGTAGCTGAAGGAACATATGCTGCAGCTTATCTTGTCACTTGACTGCAGTTTTTGATATTTATTAACAGTTGATTTCCTGTAGATGTTGTTTTTTCCTGTTTCTCTTCTCTCATCTCACCAATCAATTATTTTCCTGAAAATGACATCTGCCCTTCTTTTTTATTCTCATTTCCGTAAAGAAGATTATTTTATTACTACTTTCAAGAAGCATTTGTAATGAGTAGTACAGCCCTTTTTATTCATGATTTATAACAGTCTGTATCTGAGACTCCACTTTCTCCTTTACCCAACTTTCCCCTGGTCATTTTTATCAAAGTCCATGATTGTGTAGTCATTGCAGTAAAGTAGAGAAATGATTAATTATGTCTTCAAGGAAAAACTTAGTATTCTTTAAAGATTTACATGGAGTAAAAGCAAGGCTGACTAAAAGATACACAATTGTATAGAGCATCTTCAAGAAAACTAGAGGCCTGCTGAACATTGGCTTGATGCCCTAGGAGCACTAATGTTCTGCATCTATGACTGGAAAAATCAAGAGCCTTATAAGCTTTTGTGCTGCAGTTAGGCTTTCAAAGATTATTTAAAAAAAAAACCAACTTTTCTCCCTTCTTGCTTCAGATGTATCAGCTTGCAATTTTCATAGTCTCATATCTTTCAGTTCTCTGCTTTAGCCTTTGATGTACGTTGGGTTTGCACTGTTCTTTTCTAATGTGACTCATCTTGGAGGAATAGGAAAGAGTGGCTTATAATTTGTCCCCCTTTTTAGAATAATAAGACATGTTAGAAAAGGTATCTTCTTTGATCGCAAATTGATAAAGCATAGTAAAGCTTTGGCCTGCTATTCAAAATGCCATTCTCTACACAAAAAGCACAAGAAGCTGCATCATAAAAAATTTTGTTCCTGAAGGCAGTACTAGATCTCAGATCATTTGCTTTCATGAGAACTGATTACATGAAATATTCCGGCTTTTTTGTTGTACTATATTGCTTACGTCTTCAAGCTGATACTTTAAAGTTGCTAATGCATAGTTGCCCAAGATTGTTCTTGTCAAAACGCTGTTTGTACTATTTTATCTGTGAAACAAGTCTGTGGGAAAAGTGAGTGACCTACAGAAGAAAAATATTTGCTCTTGAAAGTTTATAAAAAGTTATTAAAAACATGTAAATTATACATATTGTGTCACAAATCCATGTGACAATGGGTAGAAAAAAAAAGGTTGCGTGACTGCTACTTGTGTAGGAAGAAAAAGTCTAAGAAATCTTCTCTTGGTTACAAAAAAAGGGAAAAAAAATCCTGACATGCCTATTTTGTAAACTAAAACATATTAATGAATTTTCTTGAGTTCTGGAAACAGAAATATTTTTAGTTGAGCTAAATATTAAGTCGAGCTAAGATGGAACAGTCCTATGACGGTAAATGTTGCTAGAATAGCAGAAGTATGAGGGGTCCATTCCTTCATCAGTGTCAGTAACACAAGGTGATGCAGACAGAAGCACAGTCAGGTTTCCAGCCTTTTAACCCTCCACATTGCAAGCATCACACAAAAGAGACTCACTTATATGAATGCACATTTAGCCCTGGTATATATAGGAAGCTATTGCCTGTTAAAGAAACACGTCTACCTTTGTGTACCTTTCAAATGGTTAAGTAATAATCTGCACTAGTCAAGTGCAGAACTATAGGGAAGAAAGCTGATAAATGGTGGAGCAGGCTGAATGGCTGTAGTAGAGATATTTTGATCTTATCATGATTTTTAGTACAAAACTAAGAGACAGATGAAGTCTCTTGTTTGTTAATAATAGTTTCAAATGCTTAAGTTTAATAGAGGAAACAAAAAAACCAACCCAAAACCTAGCAATATTTGGAGTGCACAGTGCTAACTGCTCACTAGTTAGAATATTAACCAGGCTGAAATGAACTGTGCAAGAAATCATATAAATTAAGCAAGCATTAATTCAGTTCTCTGCTCTTATGAACTGCAAAAATTCACAGTTCTTTAATTATTATTTTGGTCTTAAATTATGCATATAAATATTTAGTAGTTTATAAATGTTTTCTGAATTATTTGTTAATATATTATTGCAACAGATTGTATATTGATTTATTATAATCTGAATTTCCAAAATAGCTATTGCAAGGGCTTTCAAAAACAAATTAGTACTTGTGAACATCCTTTTGCCGTAAGGTATTTTAAAGAGGATCTATATGAAGGTTAAGGTAGTCTGTACAATTCTTACCCAAGCTGTTGCTGACTCTTTATAAAAACACAAAAGTTTCTAAAATTATTATCTATTTAGTACTATCAGCTCTCTCATATTTTTTGTTTGTACTGTAACATATTGTCTGTTTTTACTGTGTTTATTATAAATTACCAAATACAGGCATGCTTAGAAAACCAATTAACCTGGTATCACTCCATCATGTATTTAAACTAGGGTGCTAGATAAACAAAAACTGACTAAAGTCATCAGAAAATAATTTAAAAGTAGAATGCAAACTTTGATGTTGTAACCCAGATGTTGTTGGTTTGAAACCCAGCTGGAAAACTAAACCCTACCTTAGCTCCTTTCCCCTCACCCATTTGATAATGGAGGAACACTAGGAAAGATTATAAGTTGAAATAATGAAGTACTGTAAATCATAATACCCACAGCAGTATTATTACAGGAAAAAAAAGGTGCACAAAGGAGAGAGGGTGTTTTACCCATAAAAGGGCGCTCATCACCAAATCTTGCTCCCACCCAACAGAATACAAAAAAATTAAAAAAATCCCCAAAACAATGAAGAACTGGGACAGAAACCAAACCCCTCAGAGCTTAGATCATCTGTGCAGTGCTTCCTGCTCTTTTCTCTGGACCACTGTGCTGGCTGCATTCGGCAGTGTTGGTGCAGCTGCTTCTGCTCTGGCTAGGGTTTTTGGGCTCCAGTGCCGCTCTCCTAGTGCAGTGTCTCTCTCCCAAAGCCAAGCAGGAGTCTTATAGTGGGGCTCCCCAGTGTGGCACAGCACTGTTTGGGGCTCTCCAGTGCCAGCACAGGACACCGTCCTGCTGCAGCTCTCCCAGCGTGGTGCTGAGTGGCAGCCCAGTCCTCACCCCCGTACCTCACACTTCACAGGGAAAGTTTAATTTCTAACTCAGGTTTTTCCTGAGCCAAAACCCTACCCTAAGCTGTGATGTCAATGGTATTGAATTAAACAGCACTAGAAACTCCACCCCACTTTTTCTCTGTACCCAAGACAGATGCAAAAACACTAAAATCCCCACCTATTTTAGATGAGTTCTTATTGTAAACTCTCAAATGCCTAATTTTTCTTACAATCAGCTCCCATATTTTAATTTTAGTGTTTTCTGGACTTTTTGTAAGTTTATGGATTAAAAGAATAGTACCACTTTTGTTCCATTAAAATACTAGAGATGTAATAATAAAGTAAATGGTCTTCACTTGTACTAGCTGTGAAAAAGAATAAGGAAAAGACAAAATATTTGAAATATATGGGCAAAAAGACTGATATGGCAATATTTTACATGTAGTAAGAAAAGTAATTTATTTTATGAGCTCTTTCCCTGTGAAGCAGAGCAGTTACTATGCTTACTTTCAACATACTGAAACCAAAATAGATTCAGTGAGGAATTAGGCATTAAAATACTTTTGTTGGTTGTAAGTGATAGGAACTGTCAAATTAAACTTTCTTAAGTTTTTCATTTACTCTTCATCATCTCACTCCCTAGGAAAGTAACACATCTTGTGGTTTATATTTCTAATATATCAAAACTTCACTGTTTCATGAGATTTTTCTCACTATCTGTATGTAATTACTTAATTACTGTACAGGGCATCAAGAACAAATGAACTTTTTCTTTTGGCTGGTTATGCACTAGGAAAATCTTTATGCTCTGTAGTGTTTCAGTTTTCTGAAACCACAACTGCTGTGTTAACCCTTGGCAGAAAATGGGGAACTTCATTAATCTATCTCAGAAAACTCAGTTGCTCAGAATTGTCTGTTTCATCTTAATATCCACATGTGTCCCAAGCCATTTATTGGCACATTACTATTTGGCAATGAACATTTCTACGACTGTATCTTCCCATTTCTGGTTCTAAGGATTCATGCTCCATTTTGTGAGATCATCAAAAATATTTTTGTGCAAAAAATTTCTTATAAACAAAGACCAGATGCCCTGGTCTTCTTCAGTATAAGTGGACCATAGAGAGCCAATCAAGGAAAGTCCTATAAGATGTGAATCTAATTTCCCTTAAGGAAATTAGAGGACTGTGTCAAACTCACTTCTTGACAAAGCCCTTGTACCATTTCCTCCTGTGTGATCTGGGTATTATCAGCAGCTTCACAGGAAAAGAATGAGAATAAAGATATGCACAGGAAGACAGTATAGAAACAATAGTGTCTTTGAAAGACAGTTGTGTCTGCTAAAGAAGGCAGGAGTTTCCCTTGGAATGGAAAATATAAACCCCCCTCCCTCCAAATTATTTTAATTTTGAAAATTGAGGGTCTCTCAGGCAAAGATATGAGAGCAGGAATAACAGTTCTTTACTATGAATAGAGCAAACCAACAGCAGCAGCTCGGCACTGACACCAAGCAGAGCCCAGACCCGGTCCCCGCCCTCTCTCGGCTGCAGGCGCCTTCCCCGCCGGTGCAGTTCCGCTCGCAGCCAGCAGGGGCGCTGCTGGCTCCCGGCAGGCAGGGCGGGTGCGGTGACTCCCCGCGGCTGCAGGGGGCGCTGTGGCGCGGACTCCGGCAGCGCGCAGTAATGGCGGCTCAGCCCAGACGGGCAGGGATGGCGGAGAGGCTTCGCTGCACAAACCCCGGGGGCAGCTGATCCCCGTGCCCCAGCAGGACTTACAGAAACAGCAAGCTGGGCTGGCAGGAATAAGCAAAAATCCTGAGGTGGTAGCCAAGATGTATCAGAAGCTCTGGAGCGGTGGCTGGAACTGCAGAGCAGGCAGGGGGTGCAGGGCTACAGTGCATTGAAAGCTCGGAGCGGTGCTGAAGAAGTGGCAGGGATGGGACAGGGGCAGCCCGGCTCCCAGCCAGGGCAGAGAGGGGCGAGTCCAGATCCCAGGCGCCCGAGCAGACGGTGATAGGTCCCTCTCTTAGCGAGGTGGGTGATAATGATGTCCCAGCCCAATGGCTACTCTTGCGAGCAGAGGCTCACCCACAGAAAGGAAGAAGCAGGACAGAACTGGGCTCCAGCGGTGACAGCGAATTCTCCCGGCAATAAGCAACACCTTGACTGTCCTCCTCTGATGCTGAGAGTGAGAGAGAGCAGCTGTCCCCAACCCCATCTTTCCAAGAGAAGTGTAGATGTGAAGAAGCTTAGCCACATGTTTGAGCTTGGCCACGTTTTTGTTTTTCTTAAGCACCCATAAGTTCCCAGTAGTTAGTGTTAGTTACTTATGGGGAAAATTCAATAGGTAAGAAGGAACAAAAGAAAAGAAACCTAACCCCCAACAAATATCTAAGGAGAAAGTTTTTGACTCTGTTTATATGTCCCTAGTGTGTTTCTCTGCCTAGGAGGTTGCATTTTAAATTTAGCATTCTTGTCATTATCTTTCCATGGGTTGTCTTGTACATGCTCCATTCCACTCTGTCTCAATTTGTTGAATGCCAGAAATTTTATTCCTTTAGATGTTCTTCACTCTTTATACAGAAAATAAAACTACTTATTTTCTTTTTTCGTATCTAAGGATGTATTTCCTTACTGCAAATAAGAAGTTCAAAGTAGAAATAAAACAGACAAGAACAGACATGTTCTGGATTAGGGAAAATGGAAAGCAATAAGATCTAAAGGGTTAAATCTTTCAAAAGAAGCAGCAGATGCTTATAGACATCAAGGCTGATTGAATTTAGTTGCTGGATTTATGACATTTATTAGCCCTGGGCAGTAGTCTCAACTATATCTATTTTTTCTTTATGCTTTTAGAAGAGCAATGACTGCACTTCACTCACTGGTAAGGAGTGAATAAAACAAGGAAAGATATCACTAAATAGATTAAAAATATTTACAAGTGTTTTAAATTCCGTTAACCAACAGTAAGGGGATTACATAATGTATTGGTGTCATCTTGGTGCTCTGACCTGAACAACAGCATTTTTTATGGTCCTGGCTGAACAATTTGTCCCTCCCATCTCTACATAAGCAAGGTATTTTCCAGGCTAATGTACCTGTGTGGTACCCTTTCTGCTATTAATTATTCTTTGTGCTCTGTGGGTGTAGACTTTGTTTCTTCAGTTTTTTTAAGAAAGCAGCAGATATATATTATGCAGAGTTCAGTTTCCTAAGGCAGGCACCTAATGCTGTTTCCAGTGCACTAAAATATGTGAGCATTCATGTATGACTGGCAGATATGATATAATGAGTACAGGGAACCATCCCCCTTCTGAGTGTCAGCTGGAGGGTAGGTAAGACAGTCAAACAGACATCTATGTTTAGGCAAATAACTTTTGTCCATCTGTTTTTCAGTCTTATAAAAGCTCTGATTGCCTGATGTGATCCATGGCACTGGTTGCTCTATTTGTAGCTGCCTTCTAGCACATGAGACAGTGAATATAGGCAGATAGAAAGGCGCCATAATTCTGAAAGTGAGTAAGTAATTTTCAGCACTACATTAGATCATCTGTCTCCATTGCTTTTTTTTCCTTAGAAAAAGGACAAAAATGCCCTTATACATTGTCATAACTCTATGGAGGAAAGGAAAAAGCAGACACATAGACCTTTCTCTTGGTCTTCACCTGCAAGATTCATGATAAAAGTGCTGCCCAATAATGTTGCCTTCATTAAACATAGCCTTGGAATTTTGCTCCTGCAGTTTAATAAACCTTAGTATTAATGGTCAATAATTATGATTATTTAAATTTAAAATTGGATAATTTACCTGCACTGAGCTACAATTTAGTTGTTGTTTCTTGCCCAAGATAGGTGGCATCAGGTTTGCATTCTTCAATTTCTCTAAGTTTCTGCAAGCTAAAAAGTCCAAGTTTAGTGTTTTGGAGAATATCATTATGAATAATTTCCTTTTTTCACATTTATTTGTTACACAGAATCATAGGGTCCTTACAGATCATCTTATTCCACCGCCCTGTAACTGACAGGGGCACCTTCCACTAGGCCAATTGTTCAAAGTCCCATCCATCCTGGCCTTGACTACTTTCAGGAACAGGGCACCCACAGATTCTCCAAGTAATATGTTTCAGGGCCTCATTACCCTCAAAAGAGAGAAATTCTACTCTATATCTAATCTAAATCTACCTTCCTTTGGTCTGCAACTGGTTATCTCTCATCCAATCACTACAAAATCTGAAAAAGAGTTGCTGCCCATCTCTTTTGTAGGCCCCCGCTAGGTGCTGGAAAGTGCTATGTGGTCTCCCCAGAGCATTCTCCAGGCTTGTGATGGGTTGATGCTAGCCGAACACTACTGCATCTATGAAAATAATGTATTCATTTTCCTCTGCTATAGTTAAGCAGAGGAGGGGGAAAGAAAACTCATGGGGTGAGATAAGGATTAAGCAATAACACTTCAATGGCAAAACAGGCTGAAAATTTTAAAAGGTATAAATAAAAATGTATTAACAAAATTAAAAGAGGATAATGAGAACTAAAAATAAACTTTTAAAACACCTTTCTCTCCCCACTCCTCCCTCCCCCCCGCCACCAGCCCTTCTTTCCTTCCCACCAGCAGAGAGACAAAACACAGGATTTTTCATCAATTTGTCACTTCTAAAAAGTCTTTCTTCAGTTCACTTAGGGAGAGGAGTCTCTTTTGCTATGCTATGGGGTTTTCTTGTGGAAACAGTTCTCCACGAACTTTTCCAATGTGGTTTTAATTTTCACAGCTAACAGTCTGCCTAGAAGCTTCTCGCAACATGAGGCCCTCCCACAGCTTGCAGCCTTCCTACAACTGCTTTTTGTGGGCCGCTTGCTTATGGGGTGCAGTTTCTAGGAATGAGCTGTTCTAGTATAAAACCAAAGCTCCTCTTCCTCTGTCTCTGGAAGCAAGGGTTCTCTCTCTCTCTCTCTGTTCAAGACTCTCACCAGATTACAGCTTTTCAGCATCCACACACTCCAGTGCGAGCACCTTTTTCTTATGGGCTGCAGGTGAATGCTGCATCCCTTCATGCACTTCACTAATTACAGGGAAACAGTTTGTTGCATTATAGTCCTCACCATGGCTTGCAGAAGAATCTCAGCTCCAATGCCCAGAGAACATCCTCATCCCTCTCCCTCCTTTTCACCAACCTCAGCATCAACATTTTGTTTTCCCCCCGTGTCTTCGCCTTTTCCTTTTTTCTTACTTGGGGGAGAACTGTTGTCCCTAGGTTTATTTGCTTTCAAGTTCTATCAATTTATAGAGTTTTTATAGAGTTCTGCAGCACCGAATAGTTTTGGGGAATCGCTGGTCATGCTCCTCTCTATTGGTTACATGGCCTCCACCAGCCCTGCACAAACTATGCCAGCTGCTGGCTCCACTCTGCGCCTTTGTTCATGTGGGGTGCCAAAAAAAGCAAAGCTGCTGCGACTGCTTTTGTCTTCTTGTCCACAGCATGGCTGGCTAAGTAAACAAAGTCCATTGTGAGCCATGCCAAGTCAGTCATGGCCGCATGGCGCCGCCCCAGCCCCACGGCTGCCCACGGCACCAGGATGGGCCCAGCAGCATGGCCCAGCAGGCACGCTGGGATGGGATCCAGCTGCCCCCTCTGGGAAGGGGCCCCGGCCCTGCCAGCCCACCCACTCTTCTGTAGAGAGCAGGGAGCAAGAGAGCTTCCAGTGATTTTTTTCGTCCTTAAATGTGTTATCATAGAGGCATTTCCAGCTTTTCTAATTGGCTTAGCAGTGTGCCAATTCCCAGAGCCAGCCAGTGACTGGTTTTGCCAGGCATGGAGGAAGCCGCTGGCACCTCCTCACAGGAAATCACTTTCATGGCTGACTTTTTCCCTCTTCACCAAAAATCAATTATTGCAAAACCAGCACAAGGCTACACAACCCCAGCTCTCTCAGCCTGTTCCCACAAGAAAGGTGGTCCAATATCGCACTTACCCTCCTAAACTTCTGTGTGTTTGAAAGATTTAATAAGAATCAGAACTTTTTAAATCTAATGTTTTTTATAATGTTAAATCTCAGCAAAACTATATTGGTGATTTATGGATTCCACAGGAGAGGATACTAGATCTCATTAACTTTATCAGGCCTGGATTTTGAATGAACAAATGCCAAGCATTAAAACTATTGCTTACTCCTATGATGTTTATGTTTTATTTTAGAAAAAATTACACATCCCACTATAAGATTTATACAGAAAAGTATATCAATTTTCCCATAACAGAAAAATATCTCCCTTATGGGAAAAAGAGAAGGCTAAACATGTCTCCAAATCCATTCTCTCACATCTTATGGAAATATGGAGATGAAATGGTGACTACCTCAATTAACTTGCTTTCTTATTTAATCAAAAATCTGAACAACACATAAACTTTTCTCTCTCTTCTCTGTTAATTTTGAAAATTCCTAATGCTCTTGAAAATTAGGCATTCATAAGATAGAGGTGTTGCACAAATTTGTCCAGGCAGCAGTGTGAATAAGACACATGACCTGCCTTTGCTTTTCTAATTTTAATTTTCATTTGATACGACTAAACTGATTGTATGAATTCCTTAAACTAATTTCAAACAGTGACTATTTGATTTTTCTTCACCCTCCTATGACTCTGTCATAAACATTCAAAATTCAGCAGCTAGTAGTACTGTTTCCAATATGTAAAATTCTGGAGACAAAAGAAGTCTGTTTCTTACTTAAGCAGCTGATATTAGACTATCACCAACGATATATTAATTATATCTCACATATTCTTTTTTTATCAGATAATTATTCAAGAAATTTTGGTTTCCCAATTAGTCACTTAACTACAGCAGTGAAACAGGGAAGCTGTTTGCTGTCTTTCACAAAAGATTAAGTTTTGGCCTTCAGCCAGTCAGTCTGAGCCAGCACTAATATAATTCACAACTTGAAGAAGACAATCAATTAATCAATACAATAATTTGGAACTGACCACAGCACTAACACTCGTAGTGATTAGACTCACTGACTGACACCTTTTAGGATTAATGAGGTAGCAAGAGCAGACAAACTAAAGATTCATTTAAAGACTTTTTTGTTCTGAGATCAAGCTGCCTACTCTATTCTGTCATTTTTTAACTTAGATATGTCACTGAGAAACACTAATGTAAATACAGAGTATTGAAAACAGAAAATTGCTCTACCACTGATGGATCAGAAACACTCCTAGATCTCTTCCAGAGATTTGCTTGTTCATTTAAAGTGAGTTAATTCTATGCTAGCATCCATATTGTCCCATTACAAAATATAAATCCTGGTCAAACCTTATGGCTTCAGGATTTCCTGCCCAAAAACTTTACATATGATTTATCCCAGGGCTGTCAATACAGACCCTTTTTGAAAAAAACCTGTTCTCTCCAGTTAATCATTAAATATGTATCTTTTGGTAAGTTTTTCAGTAGGCCAATCATGGCTGCATTGATGATGCTAAAATTAGGTAGAATCATGGAATAATAGAATATCCTGAGTTGTAAGAGACTCACAAGAATTAATGAGTCCAATTCCTCTCCATACACAGGACTGGACCACCCCAGGAGCCATACCATGTGCCTGAGTTCAAGGTGTACAAACACACCTTGAACTTTGCCAGGCTGGTGCTGTGACCAGTTCCCTGGGGAGCCTCTTCCAGTGCCCAACCAGCCTCTAGATGAAGAATCTTTTCCTAATATCCAGGCTAAACCTCCCCTGATGTAAATTCAGGCCATTCCCATGGGTCCTGTTGCTGGTCCTTGCAGAGAAGAGATCAGTGCCTGCCCCTCCTCTTCCCCTTACGAGGAAGCTGTGGACTGTGATGGGTTCCCACCTCAATCTCTTTTCCAGACTGAAAAAGCCAAGTGACCTCAGCTTCTTGACCTCAGCCAAGTGACCTCATATGGCTTACCCTCTCGACCTTTCATTGTCTTCATGGTGCTCCTTTGGACACTCTCCAATAGTTTTATATCTTACACTGCGGCACCCAAACCAGCCCCCAGCGCTGGAGGTGAGGCCACCCCAGCTCAGAGTAGAGCAGGACAATCCTCTCCCTTGCCTGGCTGGCCATGCTGTGCCTGGTGCTCCCCAGGACATGCTTAGCTCTTCTGGCTGCCAGGGCACTGCTTACTCATGTTCTACTAGCCATGGACCAGGACCCCTAGGTCCCTTTCCACAGTACTGCTCTCCAGTCTCTCATTCCCTGGTCCATACGCACATCCAGGCTTGTCCTTTCCAGGTGCAGAAGTGTCCTTCCTGGCGCTGTCTTTGTTAAACTTCACATGGTTGGTGAGAATCAAGCCCTCTAATTTGTTTACTTATTTATCAAGAAGTAAACATTTTTACCAAAGCAGAAGTTAGAAAATATATTGCAATAATCAAGGTCTCGATTTTATTTTGATAATTTTTACAGGTTTATTCTTGTCTTCTTTTAGCATAAAAAAAAATACAAGATCTGCAGCATTTTGCATATGAGAGTGGAGTAAGGCTATCATTCCTTACTGACAGAGTAATCAAGCCCACATAAACTCCAACTGACAAAAAAAAAAGTATCTGTTTTCATCCTGCTGGCTTGTTATCATGCTTTTATTACGCAGAAATTGGTTACCTTATCAGTACCTTTCATGGTGCTGTGCATGCTGTTGCTTCTGCAGCTGTTCAGTCTCAGCTCTCAGCTTTGAGCTCAGAAGCAGAAGCCAATACCTTTTCAGAGGAGCTGGATGAGAGCCTGGAAAACACTGTCCCAGTTAAAAGAAGTTCCTTTTTGGTAAACTAAATTGTAATTTCCGCCTTAGTTTAATCATATTACCTGATGGAAACACTATGCAACAGCAATGGTACCCCAACTTGATATACAAAAGGTACTCTTTTAACAACATATAACAAATTTTAGAAAGCTACCATAATGAGGCATGAAAATGATTGCTCTCTGGCATAAGAAACTATAAATCAGTCTTTCAAAAGACCTGAATTCCCATATCCAGACCTTTTAAAACCAGATCTTTAAAAAACACTTAGCTCTAAGACAATCAAACTTAGTTATTTCTAACTTTTGTGCAGTCTCCAAGAGTGGAAAAAAACCTCAAAGAAATATTTAGATGATCTCCCTGTTAAGGATATTATATGGCTTCTGTCTGCCTTTGGTGCCTAATAACGTTTTAAAAAATATATATCAAATTTTACATGAAACATTGGCCATTAAACAAAGAGGCTGCCTTCTGGTTTACATCGATTCTCATGTAAAGAACTTGTTTCACTATATTTTCTTACATTCATCTGATTCTGGTATATACAGAACAGCATAGAGGTTTATTTAGCATATTATGGATGAAGTATTCTGTTTCAAGAATCAAAAAAATCCCTGATTCCCTTTAAAAACAATTCCATTTAAAAAAACTGAAAAAGGAATAGATGTTTTCAGCTGAGTTATTTTTCAGTGCTGACCAACCATTTTTTAAGATTTTCTTCCCCTGAATATTTATTTTTAATTTTATTTTATTTTAATCAATATTATCTTAATCAAAACCCAAAACAGAAGGAGGGATGGGAAAAGAAGAGAAATGTCCACCTGGGAAACACATCTAGTTAACCCATATACAGTAATTTGGATATAGTATACGTTGATTAATAGATATATCAGGCACTTAGTTACACAGCTTAATACGGGCAACCCTGGCCTTTCTATCATTATTCTCCTTGTCCCTATATGTATAAACAGTATGTACATATGAATATAGTTTCCTATGTATGCAGATGAATCATGGTTACATGCTACCTGACACGATTATTTGTGTATAGCTGTAGCTAGCCCACAGCAAAAGCAACATATAAAGTACACATACAGAGCAACAGCACTGGTACTTCCCCAGCACCAGCACTTAGTGAGAACCTGTAATGTCTTGGACTGGTGGGTGGGAGAACCCTATCTATGGAATGTCCCTCCTTCATGCTGGAGTTTACACTGCATATATATATATATATATATATATATATATATATATTAGTATAATCAGTTACTTTGGTTTTGGTCTTACTGGCCCTTGCCATTCTTCTTATGTCCCCCTTCCTCCTCTTCATACACCAAAAGCTGTCTAGTATTCTGTGATTTCTCTCCTTTGATGGCCAGTAATAGGCCACTGTTGACTTGTTTGTAGCCTAGGGCCTCCTATATCATGCTGTTCCTGTCTTTTCAAGGTTCACAAAGACCTACTTTTATTCTGGCATAGGAGAGAGCTCATTCTACAAAGAACAACTACATATTATTACTGTTTGGTAGTGTCTATGCATATATGTGTTCCAGAAGTGTTTTTAACAGTGTATATTGCATAAACAGATGCATATTGCTAAAACTTAGACAAATTTGCCCTATTACTCTTCAGTATCATGAAAGCATCACACAAAGATTGTTTAGGTATTAAAATGAGAAAGATACTGGAGCTAAGTTTTCTTGCGTTTTAGTCTCAATTTAAGCTTTTTGGCCACTGAAGGGAGCTCTTCTGACTTTGCATAACCTAATACATATTTGCAAAGAAAATCAGTAGCTAATTTTACTAATACTTATTGATGTAGTTAGCTAAACCATTCTGCGTACAGACAGAAACATTTCATATACATATCCTGTATATTGTCACACATCCTGAAGAGATTTTTTGTTGAGATTTACGGTCTGATTTAAAAATTTGTTAAAGGCTTATATTTTAGCCTCTGCTTTAATGCAGCTGATGTTTTCACTTTGGCAAGGAGAAAGTGGTATTGTAATAAATGGCTGTAATTGCTCTGACTATTATTAGTTGGTAGAACAGTGGTAAAGTATTCTTTAATTTATCATCGTACTGCAAGCAGTCACTATGAAGACCCTATTGTTACCAGTAACAAGAAACTTCAAAGTGGAAAAAGCTGCTGCTCTGTATCACTACCATTGACCAGTTTCCTGGATACACTTAGGTACACCTGACTAAAGCTTTCATTGGAAAATGGATTGCTTCAAGTAACTCAGAAGGCCTAATATATAGTCTACCTCATTTATTTTTCAAAGATAGTGGAGCCAGTCATGCCAGCAAAGTGGCAACATTTTTCTCTCTACACACAGTGAGAAAAAAAGCTTCTTAGCTGGCTCTGCTGATACAGTACTGAATATAATCAGCCTGCTTTTCCTTCATCCAGAAAGCAGAGCAGGAAAACCTATGGCCCAGGTTTTTTTTATCTATCCTGCTGCCTCATGATCTTTTCCCTCCAAAATGTATGGGCTCCCTGAAGAGGGAGATACATCTATTAACTTAAAGCTGGAATAGCTGGAAACAACTGGAGAAATGGGACACAGACAGGCATAGCACAGAAAAGGGTCTTGATATAATATTTATGTTAGCATACATTATAACTATATGAATGTTATAGGATGACTGGGAATTTCTCAAAATTATAATTATAGATAATAAAATAATATTTACATTATATATTACAATAATATTATGCAATAAGAACAACCACTATAATTATTATTATTTTAAGAAAAGCTCCTCTTTAGTTCTTGTTTTATTCTCAATCCTGAAGAATACACATGCACAACACCTCATTTTGCACAAAAAATGTGCTCTGCATTCACACCACTATCTCCTCTCAGTGGAAATCACCTTTAAATATTGACTCAGAAAAATGTGGAATTCCATTTACTGTGCTTTATTGACTTCTTAAATATGTCGGTATATAAATAAATTTAATTTAGCTGTGCTGGTTTGGCTTGGTTTGTTATGGTTTGCTTTGCTTTGTTTTTGTTTTTTTTTTTTTTTTTTTTAATCTGAACCTTATTTTGGATTCCTTCATTAGAATTGCAGTAATGTGTAGGGAAGGATTTTCAACACATATATGCTATTTGTGATGCACTTCTGTCTTCAGCTTAAGCTCTGATGACACCTCTCATTTTCTCCTGGTGGGACAAAAGCAGAAGAAGTTACACACCATAGCTGACTGACATTGTAATTGAAATTCGATGAAAAATTCTGTTGGCAACAAGTAGATAGGAATAGACTCTGGCTCACTCGCTTTTAACTGTGCTGATGTTTTGTCAGCCTAATCAGAGTTGCCTTTTGGAGATGAAGACCAGCTCACAATAGAAGTCCAAGGACGCAGTTCTGTCAAATATGATACTACACTCACCATAAAGAGACTGTTCACTATACTGTGAAGTATAGTGAACAGTCTCTTTGGTGAGTTCACTAAAAGACTATTTAAATATGCTTTTAAACAGTCTTTTACTCTTGTTGAATCCTGGGGATATTCCATAAAATCAGGGATTTTACTGTATACATATTTCTGAGTATGTTTTTTTAAAATTATGATTGTATGGTTAGGCTTCTGTGAAGAGCTTGGAGAAAATACTGCTATGTCGCAGCTGGCCCAAACAGCTGCTGTATATGCTTATCTCGAGAGCCTATATTTTCCAGTACATATTTTCAATGGTGTTTTGTAATAAATCATTTTCTCACTAGTTTTAATACCTTATTAAAGGTATTAAAATATGTTAGCACTTTCAAATCCATTATCATGCAGCGATTTTCAAAAATTTTAGAGAATACTTGAAATGTAAAATAAATAGTGATCTTACTACAGATGTCCTTAGGCATTTATTCTGTGACATACTCAATACTATAAGGAAAATAATATAAGGCAGATGGTTTCCACTACTGAACTAGAAGCTGGATCTTCTAGGTACTTTTAAAATAAATTTTACACTTTGATATCTTTCTACATTGTCTTTGCTGTTAAAATCCTTCTGTCCTGTAACCAATGAAATATTTAAGTCACGCACTTTCATCTGCACATTGAAAAACCTTAAGAAATGTAAATCTCAATGGAAATAATAGCAATGAAATAGCATTAGGGGTGTTCTTTCTTCTGTAAAAAAATAAAAATGTGTATTAAAGCTATATCTGAACTGATAAGATTTCTTACTGCTAAGAAAACATTTAAGTCTAGCAAAGGTCTTCTACTTCTTGCTTTAATTTTCATATCTATTTTGAAAATACACAAAAGTACAAATAAAGTATACCTTTCACCAATTTGGTTTCATAAGAAATAATTTATTTCTTCTTATTAATGGCATTCATAAAACTAACACTGACTTGGGAAACAAGCTAATACAGTATGGAACAGGGAATTAACAACTACCCTTTTCTGATGATGAAAAAAAAAATGGAGTCTCCATGTAGAAAAAATGATCTTCTAACTTAAATAACCACTTAGTGGGAAAAACTGAGATTGCTAGACAGTTAGGAGGAGTCACCAAGAAAAAAAAGGAGAAGAATCACAAAAAGATATTGCATACAGATATTTTGTGAATTTGCTTTCTTTATAGAGGTTTTGAGAGTCAATAATTAATTTCTGAGAGAACATACTGTAGAGGCTTTGCACTCCATTCTTCTCAAGTGCTTCAGAAACATATTCAAGTTTCAGAGTGGTGGCTTTTTTTTCTGGACTGTTTTCTGATTTAGCATCCTTGGTGTAAAGCAGAGTACAGAACAGATAATTTGTGGTTTTGTTTTATGATTTGATTAGACCATGTGATGAGTAGTAATTCTGAGAATGTCAACAATGTATGTACAATCTTTACAAGCAGTTAAAAAAAAAGTTTTGGCATCATTTCTTATTAAAACATAAAGGTGATTAGATGGAGTGAAGATATAGGGAATGTAACTTGACCAGAATACCAGGAAAAAAGACAGAATATTTTACTATAACAACAAAAGAGGGAGAAAAAATATAATCTGTAATTTTATACTTATATTTTAACAATAAAAAACCTCACGGGACTTCTTCCTCTCTTTTATAAGCAAAAATATCTTGCTAGGCCGATGGGCTTCCTGTAAAAATCAGAAAATTATCTCAGTTAATATCTGATCATTTGATAGAAATGATTGTACTAATGTTATTACATTCAATGTTACACCAAGTGACCTCTTCATACAGAATAGAAAGAAAAGTATCGAGATAACTGTATTGCAATTTGGCAATATTATGGAGGAGTGAATCTGAAGGGATTTGGATTTATTTTGATTTTATTAAAAAGAAGTGGAAAATACAATAAAATGCTATATATGAAATGATCAATACTTTTTCCTTTCATTTTTATTCCTAAGCTCATAATCACAAGAATTTTTGAAGTTTTTGTAAGACATTTTAATAATAAAGTCATTTAAGTGATTATATAATGTTGATTTACTCTCATAGATACAATTATGCATCTATCACAACTAGTGCACTTGCATACCCCAGCAGTACTTCCATTCCGAAGATATTGCTCTTCAAAATTATAGAAAAGGGTAATAAAAAGTAATCCTTGATAATTTTTGCAAGTTCTGAAGGTTAAATCCTATTAATTGAAGGGCTATATCTGCCTACCCTGAAGATCTGTGCCTGAAGTATTCCTAAACTCTTCTTGAAAAGGGACTCAGTCTTGCCGAGTTCTTAATCCTTGCATTCCTGGTGCTCCATTATTCCCACCCTCCACTTGAGTGTTGAAGACCATTGTCATTGTGCATGGCAAGATCTCTTAAGCAGCCAAATCACTGATTTTGTGAGAACTTTATATCCCCTGGGCACAAAGCAATATGTAAAGCATATAACTCATCAAAGCAAAACAAAATAAGGAAAGCTGAAATAGAAACAATCAGTTGTTCTTTGCCATAGTTACATTCAATGAAGCACTACTCTAGAGCTGAAAAAGTGCCAATCTGATTAGTGTCCATCACTGCAGATGAACTAAATCCTCATCAAATCTATGCCTAATGAAATTGCTCATTATGTATATATTATTTTTTTAATATGTATTTCTCTATTTTTATATTTATACATACACTTCTGTGGACTATTATGCACTAGCAAGGCATGCTGAGTCTACTGTAATTACTAAGGATGCCCTTGGTGTTTTAATATAAAGAACCTTAAACTATGCTGTCTGTAGTTCAGTGTAGTTCTTTTTCAGCTTTTTTTTCTTTTAAACAAATACAGTAAGAAGATTCTATGATATTTTAATGGGCATATAATAGTAAAGTTCACATGCGTAACATAATTCTTGCGTCCTTACCAAAATGAGTTTCCCTCCTGTGGTTTCTTCCTTGTTCTTTCTCTCTTCCCTTTAAACTAACAATATAATCATGTAACTATAGTGGAAGATGAGACTGTAACAAATGCCAGTCCAAAGGCTGTTCATCAGTAAGGCACATAAAAATGCCAGAGAGTCTTAATAAAATTTTACGTTTGGATAACACACCATGTTTTGCACAACATAAGTTGAGCTTTTGGTATTACAAAATCTGAATTTTTTTCAAGTCACAAATATCACTGATATATTTCTTTTCATCCTGAAGGGTCACAGTCTGATCTACACAAAAGTATCATCTATATATCCATTGTAAAATACAGCAGTTATTTTAACACCACAGTTGCACATTTTTTAAAAGATAGAAAATATCACAGAAATTGAAATCACAGAATAAATTTAGAGAAACCATAGGCAAGTTCCTTTTTTTCTTTACAAAAATAGATGTGTGTCCTTTTAATGACACTTAGAAAATGGCAAGGATATTAGGTTTTACCTGTCTCAAAAAGTTTGGATCAGTGAAAGAGCACCTTCCATGCAAAACACTGAGGGGAATATAGACATAGGCTTTCACTCAAGAGGCAAAGTGCTTATGAAATTCATAGCATTTTGCATATGCTAATCTCCATAAGTTCTAATGGAAATAATAAAAATATTTTTCTAGATATTGCTTGTTTCTCCTTAAAATGTCCCTGCTGAGTAACCATCTACATTATCTGATCTCTCACTTTTGGCCAACACAAGTTATAAAGTAGTAGTTTACTAACCACTAACATATCTTTAAGGCGCTCATAAAAGAAATAATGTCTGAGGCATTAACCTGTCACAGCACCAGCAGTGATTTAGTATTTGGAACTTGGATGTTGAAGCAACAAAAACTTCAGAATTCATGAAAATATTAGCATTCTGGATGCATATACCTTTTGTTCATTCATGCTTCAAGATTTCTGTTTTATAAAATCTGCTTCACATATCAGCATTTATCTAAACAGCAGATAAGGAAATACTGATTTTAAGTCTCAAAAGCCTGAAACATAAAAATTGTTGAAGCATGAAGTTTAAATTAATTTGGAGATTCACAAAGGTTCACACATCAGGGATCACAGCAATATTCTCTCTGTTTTTTTATCAATAAAATTACTCAATACCCTAATGTTCACATGAAAACAAGGTCAGATTTGAAGAAATGCTTGAAGGCATTGTTTGTCATGTGGGAAGGTCTGTATTTCTGGCTTGCTTGGGTTGCCAGAAGCTAAGAAAAGTGAGAGTGAAAATGGTTATAGGGAAATTCTTCTTCCTCAACATGAAACAGCTGCCCATTTAACTTTTACATGAATTGTTGGACTCTGATGGCATTAGAAATTTAGTATGCTCCTTTTACAATATTCTGTCACATTACTGGAGGAAAAAATGACAAAAACCCCAACAACAATAAAAAAAAAAAACCAAAAACCCCCAAAAACACAAAAACAAACAAACAAACAAAAAAAAAAACCAAAACAAAAAAACCAAATCAACCAAACAAAAATACAGCCAAAGAAAGCAACACCAAAAGAAAAAGGGGAGCACCTTTTGGAGGGGAGTTCTAAGACAGATTTTGACTCTGCATATTTCAAAAAGTGCTCTAGATATTTTGTTTATTTTCACGTCATATTTATCTATTAACCGCACATTTTATGCACAGTAAGGAAATCAAAATTAAGGCCTTGTAGTCTTAGAATAATGAAGATATTTTAAATAATATATGGTAGGATGGAGTAATCAATTTTCTAAGTAACATTAAAAGGACAATGATCTACAAAGGGAACCTTTGGCAATTAAAGGAATCTTGGACATTAAAGGCAAAGAGGGTTTTTTTCCCCCAAATACTGTTCTGTCTTAAATGTAAAAACTATGTATTTTGCAATGAAAAAAACTTCCTATTACTATAAAAAATATTTAACTAAGATATGGCCCTATTTAGATGGATTTAGGTACTTTTTTCTCACAAGTCTTCATGAAAGTGCAAAGCATGACAACAATGGCATTTCTTCAAATCCATTACAGGCCATTTATTTTGATAAAGAAAAAATCTTGCATTGCATCAAAACATTCTTGAAGAAACAATGCTGATAATTTTAAAGGAGACACTATACTTCATACCTTTAAAAAAAGCATTGATTTAGTAAGAACCACATTTCATTTATAATACCCCATTGTTTTTAAAACAGGCTCTTTAATTGAAAAGAGGTTTCTAATATTGCTTTCTAGTAGAAACATTAAAATATGCCACAGTATATATGTGTACCAGTGATCAGTTTCTAGGTAATACAGAACTTTAAAAAGGTAAGAACCTTTCATATAATACTTCTCTAATGTGTTCAGCAGGGTTCAGTTACTTACAGAAGATGTTAAAATAGTATGTGTGTCCCTAAAAACTTTCTTCTCCCTTGAAAACTGTCTGATCGTCTTTTCTTGTCACAACTGAAAATACAGTTCTTTGTGCTTACATATATACTCTAGTTATAAAAACAGCGAATTTTTACCAACCGAATGATGGTTAAAAACAATCTGTGTGCACTAATATTTGTAGCATTTAAGGGGATGGTGAAGGGATATTTTTAATACAGGAAAATATTGTATCCAAATTTCATGAACATAAATAGATTTTCTATTAAATATATTGAATTATATTATTTTTATGATTATTAAAATTGCTTCTCAACTCTAACACTGACTTCAAGGGCTAATTCCTCTACATTGCACTGCAATGATTCTGTGAGTTACAATTTCAAAATTTGTTCAGTTTGCATAAGTACATGATTTTACATGTTGAAAGCATTCTTTTTTATGCTTTTAGAAACATGTTGGTCAGTGCAATCCATTTCAGTAGATAACACTATATTTGTAAACAGCCCCCTGTGCTTGGATGCAAAATATAAGGGTGCAGGCATATGTGACTATGTGCACTTGCACATATGTTCTTATATGTTCTTTCTCTACTTATACTGTAATGAAAACCTGTAACCCAAATGTGCTCATAAAAATGGTTAGAGAATGGAAAATATCCTCATCAGGTGGAAAGAATATCTGTGAATTGGCTGCCAACTGTACATACTGTACATAAGAGAAGCAGCAATTGCTGCAATTTTTTTAGCTTTAAGATAGCATATTGATGGTAACTACTAATTTTTTTTGGTGCAACAAGGTATTGAGGAAATTTCTAATGGCTCAGTAGTATCACCACTGTTTCAAGGCAAGATATTTGACATTAAAACCAGGTGGGGTTTTTTACAGGGATTTTGGAAAGTGGTGATGAGTTGCAATTTCCAACATAATTTTCTTTGAACTGTATTTTTTCAGCAATATTGATGTGTGTGTGTGTGTATGGATATAAATATATATGTAAAAAAAGTATCCATCCCTTTCAGTTTGCAGCTCACCAGTGTTGATGTTGACAGCTGTCTTTAGCTCCACTGCAATTGTACTTTTAAAGTGATAGATTTCACCAGTGATGCTATTATAACAGAATGATAAGAATAATTTTAAAATGTGATGAAACGATTTTCTTATCTTGCTTAATGACAATGTTGCCTATGCAGTGTGCCAAATTACCATTAAGGGATATTTTAAATCACTTCAATAAATCTTAAAATGATTTTCAGATATCACTTAATGCTTTCCAGTTGACATAACAAATGAACCATTTCAGATTTCATTGAAAGCTCTTTAGTATATGTCATCAGTCTGTTTTGGAAGACTTTCAAAATGTGACAAATTGTAGTAAATCATTTTGAGACACCCCAGCAGCATTTATACAATTCTAAAGTATTATGAGAGCTTTGTAAATCATTGTAGATGGCATATCAGCTTGTGGTTTTGTCACATAACAGAAGCAACAGAAATAAAAATCTGACTTGGTGAAACATTCCCTTTTCCATCATGTCATCTTGTTTAACATTCTTTTGTGTTGACATATTATGAATCTGCAATGATAAGAAGAGCTAGTTTCAAAATTAGTTTGTTCAAAATTTGTATGGAATGATGTGACATTAGAGTCCTCATGAAAGAACTGACCACCTTATTATTGCTTATAGAACAATGCTGGCAGTCTTAGACTAGGTATGGTCAAGAATTGGAAAAGGCTTTTTTAAATTATGTAGCAAGTGAAAGCTGTTAAAAAGCATGTATAATGGATGAAATATAAAAATTGCTGTGGTTTGTATTTTTTTACCTGTTCAACATATGCAATGTAGACTGAGAAATATTTTTTCACATTGAGAATTTTTTTAAACGATGTATTAAAACTATTACAAAATGCCATCTTTTTGTACTTTTGTGCTGTGCCTGCAAAATAGAAATACAATAAAACATAATATAACAAACTTGGGAATACCACTCAAATTATTGTGCTGACATTCACTAATATTACTTACTTTAAAAAAAATTTTTTTCTGAGTCTATTTTTATTTTATCATCTGCCCACAATTGAATATCTGTGTTTCTCTTTTCTTGAACTGGAAGTCTGATTCAAAGGTCAAAACTGACTGAATCTTATTCATGTCACTTCACTGATGGCACTGCTAAAGAACCAATTGTAATTTTTTTTTTCTGAAAACTTTATGGGTATCTATGGAAACAGATACTACTACTTCCAGACTCCAAAGAGTCTCATCAGATAGGGAAATATTCATATTGAAAGACATTAGCAAAGACATAATAGTAGAACATAGACAATACAAAATAAGAGACATATTTACATAACCATTTCCTGATCAGAGAAGCCTGATGGTGTAGTAATACTCTAGTTTGCATTGGGTGCTCAAACAACCACAGAACAGAAATGGCAAGTACAACACCATGTGTGATAGATAAGCTTTCTTGCACAGCTCTGCCAGTGTATTTAATTTCTGACCTGTGAAGCCTTGCTTTTCTGGTCCTAGGACTCTCAGGAGCACAGATAATCAGTCATGCAGAAATGTATTCTGATTTTATGATATAGACAAATGTTCACTGAAGATTAAATTAAGAACCAAACTCACTGCATGTGTGACCTAGTACAAATGTCAACAAAAATTGCTAGTGGAGAAAAGCTGGAGCACTGAACCACCATGACATCTGCTTTTATAATGTCTAGGGTTGTGTTTTTAATTAAATTTCCTCTTTTGCTAATCTCTGTTAGCAAAATCTGGGAAGCCATGTCTGCCAGCATTTTTAACAGGGCATACCAGGAGTAAGAATGAGTATAGAAAAGGAAAGAGGCTTACAACTTTGGTTCTATGCCTCAGAGAGTGACTCATGCCTCTTAAAGAGAATAAAGGTCTTCCAGGTTGCTTTATCATCATAGACACCTTGCTATCCTATATGAATATATGGAATATTTTCTGACATCTACCACTTAGGAAAAAAAAAAAAAGGGATTGAATTCAACTTCCATCAAAGTATTTCATTAGGCTAGAATAATATGTTTGAAGTGTAATATGTTTCTTCCCTACATGATACATCATGTTCATTCCTACAGTGACCATTGTACCATAAAAACAAGAGAGGGGCAGCCATTAGACCAACAGCACCTTTTAAGCATCTACTGGTAGTGTAATCATGTGGGAGTGGGGAAGGTGCGGGCAAACGATCCTGCATTAAACGATCCATCAAATTTGTGTGAAAAAATAGGAACATAAAAGTGCTGTAAGGAAAGCAATTTTATTGTTCTAGTAAGGTGTTTAAAAATGACAAATCTGTGATGCCAGGTTTATTTAAACAAGCAGTAAGTTTCAGCATAGACCATATACATACATTTTACTTCCATTCATTACATATACTTGCAGTCTGCTTTTCCTTGTAATGATCAGTATATCGCTTCTCTCCGAAAATCACTTCTCCCGTAATTTTGTCCACTTTGTTATAATTTCTTCAGTGGTTTCTTTTTAAGTTCCTAACTTTAGACACCCTCAGGTAGAAACCATTTATTAAAAAAAAAAAAAAGAGAGAAAATAAACTCTCAAAAAATGTATCCCTCCTTTTTAAAGCCAAATCATGTGAATTCTTCGAAGCAATCTGAGTTTGTCAGCTTTTTCTACTGTTTTGGAGATAAAACTTCTGAAGTAGTTTTTCTGTGGGAAATGGGGATTTTGCCAGGATTCTCTGTTTAAGCTTACCTGAATTCACAAAATATATCACTTATTATGCATGTAAGTGAAAGATCAATAATAGAATATTAGAGCAACCCCAGGCTGAAATAGTACATTTTTTAGCTAATTAGGAAAAACTAAAAGGAAAGGCTTGTTTTCAAGATTAGCTCTGTTTAAAATCTTAAATTAACTTTGTGCAGAAGGAAAGAGATGGTGTTAAAATTTACAATATTGTTTGAAATAAATTGTGAGTATGAGTCACGGTAGAAAACAGACATACATGACAGATTAATGATTCGTATAAAAAAGCAGAAAAAGTGTAACTGAGTCCTGAGAAAATGAATTCTCTAAAGACATTGCCATTCTGTGTAGAAAATACTGGGACACATGAATGCTGAGAGAAAACACAGGGGATAATACTAAAAATATTGTGGAAAGCGTGGTAAGACTAATTATCAGAAACACACTTCCTAAGACTTTTATCTAGAGAAGGATAATTGCTTGAAAATTCAAATCAAGGTTTTGCCTAGTTTGTGGTCTTCATGTACAGTTTCAAAAGAGACATTCCTAGAAATATGGTAGAATTTTTTTTTGTGGCTTTTTACTAAGGAAATGTGATTCCATAAGAAAGTAAAACATAGTCTTTGCTCAGTATGTTTGGTAAGCTCAGAAGAGTTTGCACAATTTGCAGAACATTCTTGTATGAGAAGTTAAAACTGTTGCTCTTTTCCTTCATTTTAAGAAACTAATATTTCTCTGGATTGCATAAAGTGCTTTGGAAATTCCAGGAAGTGACAAGTTACATGGCTTGAGTCTACTATCTATGCCATGTTAATTTTAACAGCATGTGATACATTAAACCAAGTTGAATACCACACAACTAAGACACAACTAAGAATACCTCATGAATTAGGATCTTAATCTTCATTGTTGTGTTAACTGTCCTGAATGCTTGATACTTGTCTTCTGCAAAATTATAAACAAACCACCTTTAAGCAATCAAACAAATGGGACTATGCCTTTTCCTAACACAAGTCTCATAAATAAAGCTGAATTTTGCAATGTGTGTGTAAAATATTTAAAAATGAAAAAATTCTTTGAGGTTTTTTGACAAATCTGAGGTTTGAAATAGAAACCTGGTATGTGGCAGGAGTCTATAAAGAAATCATAGCTGATTTTTCTGCTACCTGTTTTACTGATCTCCTCCAGCGCCTGAAAATTTACATTTTCCACTTATTTTGCAGAATCAAATACACTTGCTAAAAAAAACTTCTCTGTGTCTTATCAGAATTGTGTATGATTTAGGATGTTGACACAACTTCAAAAAGCAAAGTCCTCATATGCTTATGAACTTGGTTTAGTCTCAGAAAATTAACAGTTTTAAGGAAATAACTTTATTTATTTTATATTTTCTTATCCCTTATCAGTAACAGTTAGAGCAAGCTCTATTAACTTGGAGTCTCAGCACAGTCTCATCTATAATGTTGATTCTTCAGCTCTGATTCTACAATGTTTTATCATAATCTTTAATACATAAAACTCATAAGCGTGCAGCTGTTGACAGTAGCTCTGGATGCAAGCATCCATCCAGTTCCTTGTCCATCTAATAATCCATACATCAGATGCATATGTCTCCAAAATAATGGCAAGAATGTTGTGGGGGACTGAATCAAAGGCCTTACAGAAGTCCAAGAATATGACATGACACCTGACCCACCATGCTACTTCCAGTTCTGGAGACCCCAGCAGAGGAAAGACATTGACTTGTTGGAATCAATAGGAGGACCACAATGATGATTAGAGGGATGGAGCAACTCTTCCATGAAGAAGGGCTAAGAGAATTGGGACTGTTCAGCCTGGAAAAAAAAAAGAGTCTTTAGAATGACCTAATTAAACTATATACTTGGAAGAAATTCTTTACTATTAGCATGGTGAGGCACTGTATCAGGTCGTCCAGAGAAGCTGTGGATGCCCCATCCCAGGAACTGTTCCCTAAAAGGCCAGGTTGAATATGATTTTGAGCAACCCAGTCTAGAGGAAAGTTCTTTGCCCATGGCAAGAGTTTGGATCTATATAATCTTTAATGTGCCTTCCAACCAAGCCATTCCATGTTTATATTACATTAGTTACTCTTGCCTTTTTCACTGATGCAGTCAGTTCATCATTGAAGACCACTAGATTAGTCATGATTTGCCGTTAGTTATGCTGGTGTGTGTCTCTAGTCACCTTCACCTATCTTCCATATGTTTCAACAAGTTTTCCAGTAGTCTTACTCCAGTCATGGAGATGAGGTTGACTGTACAGTAATTCCTAGGCTTTTTTATGCTTTTTAGAAATGGGTGCAATATACCTTTTCTCCAGTCACTGGACATTTCAGCCATAAGACTTCTGAAATATGATGACTTGACAAGTACAGCTGGCTCTTCTACCAGGACCCTAGAATATATCTTTTGGAGTCCTGTGGATCCAGGTTCCTCGAGTGGCCTCAAACCTGATCTGCTCTTATGGTCAAAGGGATTTCATTCTACCAGCCCTTGCCTTGAGGTTCAGTTGATTGAGAGATATGGGAAGGGTGATAACTAGTGACAATAACTGAGGCAAAAACCTTCAGGAGAAACTCAGCCTAATCCTTGATGGTTCTCACTACTCCTGCCTATATATTGGGAAGGTGATTTCATTAATATTTATTTTCTGATAAATAAACCTCTTGGAAACCCTTCTTTTTATTCTTCACATCCCCTGCCAAATTCTTCTCTGACTGTGTCTTATCTTTTCTGATCCCACTCCTTTGAAGCCATGCAGAATACCCTCTTATTCTCTCCAGTATATACACTTTTGGTCTAATTGCCTGCATTTCCTTCTCATGCTTCAGTCAGGAGATACTTATTTAGGCATTCTGATCTCCTGCAGTCTGTGCCTACTTGCTGAAACAATGGTAATATTTTGTGCTTTATGAAAAAAAATCCTTAATGACCTTCCAGGATAGATTTGCTTTTTTATCTCTGAGGACTGTTTCTTGATGGCCCTGTATTGTAATTTCCTAAATAACTGACAGCTCACTCTCCTAAAATTCAAGGTCTTGACTTTACTCTTACCTGACCCATATCTCACAAGATTCTGAGCTCCACCTGGACATGATCACTGAAGGTTTGAAGGGTTGCTATTCTTAACATCTCTAATTATTCTATCCAGGTTGGTAAACTTCCCTGGTTGGACTTGTGAATTCCCTGGTCTGTGTTCCCAGGTATTCCCTGGTCTGTCTTCTGAATTAAGAAATTATTCTCAATGCTCTCCAAGAATATTCTGCACTATTTACACCTTCCTGTGTCACTTTTCCAGCAGTTGGCATTAGGACTGAAGGTCCCCAGCAGGACCGAACCTTTGGTGTGTGATGCTTCCTGTAGTTGAATTAAGAATGCTTCATCAGCATTCTCCTGTTGAGTTCACACTAAACACCAACTTTAAGGTTTCCTTTCCTGGCTTGGCCCTAAATTTACCCGTAGAACCTCAGTCCATTTAACACCATTTCCCAAAGACACCTCTCTGCAGTCAACCCAATCTTTTATTTAGAGGGCAACCATCCTCACACTTTCTTCTTTGCCTTTTCCTTCTCACCAATTTATAGCCATTGTCTCCAAGGCTTCAGTCATGTGATTCATTCCACTGGCTTTCAGTGAAAGAATTTTGATCATAGTTTTGTAGCAGCACAACGGCTTACAACTCCCATTTCTTGTTACCCATGATATGCGTACTGAAGAAGCACTTCAGCTGTTCTATCAACCATGTCATCTTTTTAGAGTAGCAAACCCTACTTTCTCTGAGACATTTCACAGGCTTTGCTCTGCTGGTTTCTAAGGCATCAGTGGCTCTTGAACTTTTTGTTATTGAAAACTCCATCCTGTTCCATTACTAAATCTAGTTTAAATTTTTCCTTGTAAATCTAGCAAGCTTGTCAGTGAGATACTCTATTTCCATTTGGTCAGGTGAATTCTATCAGCTCCCAACAAGCTCATCTTCTCAAAGGTAAATCCATGATCACAGAAGACAAAACCTTAGTTTTGGCACCAGTCACTCAGCCAGGCATCCATGTGCTCAATTTTTCTCTTCCTCCTTGGACAGTTTCCTGTGACTGGGAGAATAGAAGAGAATATGTGCTCCTGATTCTTTTAACTTTGTGCCAAGGGACAGTCTTTCTTGATAGTTCTAAATCCTGTAGTTATTATTATGGTCTTACTGTTCCATGAACAGATGATAACCTGTAGGGTTCACCAGGCTTGACAGTACCGGAGTGATATCACTAATGCAAGCTCCTATGAGGCAGCAAACATCTCTAGAGAAATTATCTGGACAGCAAACTAGTTCTTTAATGCCTCTCAGTAAGGAATATCTAAATACTACACTTAATAAGCTTTTATGGTGACACTGGTGATGCCATAATGATTTTTGCTTTTTTTTTAAATATACCTTTTATGTATCCTCAGTGCTCTTAGGATGCAGATTTGTAATTCTCTAAATCTGATAACTTAACATAGTCCTAATATTCTGTTGGGCTAGAGAAACCCAGGCAGTTGTAGGCTGGAAAGCCCCTATGCTATCCTGAAAAATCAAGGTGGTCTCTAAAATACATCCTGTAAACTAAGATTAGGCCCATTCATGGGAGAATTCCTTGGAATGGGAGAATATCACACTATTCATTCAAGCTTCTCATTGGAGCATCTTTGTTAAATATGTTTATTTGTAAGGTCTATGAAATCATATATGCAATCTACCATGTGTGTGTGTTTCAGCAGATTCCACCTTGGTAAAGTAGTGCATCATAAAGATCCTTATTAAATACCGAAGTAAAAACTCTTTATCCCTTAACTGTGCCTGGCTCTCAATTTTTAGGACCAAAGCAAGGACATCAGTATTTCCACACACTGGTGTGGGGTTGGAATAAATTTGCACTGTCTTCTTCCCCTGGATCTTGTCTGTTATTCACATGGCCTTCATTCCCTGATCTCAGAGTTGTGTCTTATGCAGGGACACTTAAGGGAAGGCTCTTCCTTTTGCTCCAAGCAGAGACAAGGGACCAATTCTTCATTGTGGGTAACTTGATTCAGTCAAGTCAAGCAGAACTCAGGCTTACCTTCCTCTTATGCAGCCTTAAGATAGGGCTGTTGCTCAGATAGGGACAGTGCACAAAGCCATCTATGTTTTGTCCTTATCATGTAGTATGTGGTTGGAAAATGCTTTGTTGTCTTATATATAGTTTTCTGACTGCAGATATTAGAATAAAAAAGCTACTTTTCCCTATTTTTTCTCATTAAAATGTTATTTTGATCAAATATAGGACAATTAATCTGAAAGACAAAGCACTTGCAACAGTGGTGTCATTGTCACTTTCTGCAATGTGAGCATTGACTTCTTGCCACAGTCAATTACTTACAATACAACACTAGATGAAGTAGTGAAATCTGAAAATATGCCTTCAGGCATCAAAACACCAGGGGATTAATACTAATGTTTCATTTACATGCAAGTAATGAAATGTTGTGCTGCTCAGCTTCACAAAGGAGCAGAGAAAGAAAGAAATCTATTTTTCTTGCATACATTAAAAGAAAGAATATAAATTTTCAGACCTGAAAATATTACCCATAGCAGTTTGCATTCATGCCAAAAAATACACCCACATCAAACTCAGGTCTCAGGTTAAATACTAGGAACCTTATCATATATTTTTATGGAGGAACACACCCTCCCCCCTACCACCACCACTGTATTTTTTCTATATGAATAGTATTGTAGCCTTTGTGTCCCTTTCCAGGCTTTGTAAAACATACTGTAATGTCACCAGTTACAATATATCCCCTTTTAATCCCTCTTGCAGCAGAAGAAATATGAGCAAGATAAGAGAAAATTTTTGTTTTATAAAGTTTTAAATAGGTTAAAACATAGAAAAACTCTTTTGTCCCATGCCTATAAAAACTCTTCACTAGCCTATTCCTGAAGGGACTGGGAAGCAGACTGTCTGACTTTTTTTAGCTAATGCTCTTTAGCAATGCCTTTTTCTGATATGACAGTCAGATTATGGCCTCCAATACAACATTACAATAATTCTGTGTTCTCATTTTAGCTGCTAGATCCAGAAAATGCATAGCTAATCATACTTTCCTGCCTTTAGTAGGATATGGGTTTGTGGCTTTATTCTGGCCAAAGACCACGAACAGACAACACTGTAAAGTCCCATTATTTGGAAAATAACAGTAAGTTAAATGAAAAATGTCTGTCTCAATTTCTGGTTTTATGTTTTTTGTTCCAGTTAGAACAAAATAATATAAATTACTCACAAGGAATAAACACGATTACTATAATCTCTGTTATCAGGCAGATCAAGGTCTGAATCGTGAGGCTTTTAAAGGCCTCTTTACCTCAAAAGGATGCTCTCAATCATTTTCTGAAGTTTTAAATTCTTTACTCACTGTTGCTTATGTTACCTTCTCAAAAGTTTGGAAAAAAAGCATTCCCCACGTCAGCCAAGTCCACCAGTTTCAGATTTTTCTATTTGGCAAACATTGATGTTTCTTTTCTTTTTGAATGGTCCTAAAATTGACACTGCTGTTTTATTTGACAACAATGCACATTTCTATTTCCTGGTGCACAGAAAGCCTCATTATACAAAAACACTTGTGATCAACAGCTTGACATTTGCAGAGTGGGCTGCACAAATGAAAGGATGCCTTTTGCTCATTTGTCAATTGCAGCACAGAAAGGCCAAAACAGGGAGCATACCACATTTTTGTGTGGTCCCATAAAAAACCAAATAACTTTTCCAAATCCTTTTGTCTTGAATCATTTTAAAATAGTATAGCTAGAAAATAATTTGATGGAAATATCTTCATGTGTTAAATGCAGTTAAGTTTGCTATAGTTTATCATTATGGCCTACACATATAGAAGGACAAAACATTTAGTGGACATCTCTAAAAATGTTATGTCAACCAGGAAACTAGCAAGCAGTTTTCTACTTGAATATTTTTTTCTATTGGTAAACTAAGATTAAAACAAATATCTAAGGATGGTGTCAGCACTCCTGATTTTCTAGTATCTTCTTTTTTCCCTCAAGGGAAAAAATGTAGAATTCAAATTCTGCAATACACGAAACGTTAATCTTACATAAATACAAAGAAAAAGCACTGAAGCATTCAAAATCAAACATTTCAGTAATTAAACAAGAGAATCACGGCTCTGTTTCCTTTCTGATATTGTTTGTTTTTTATTAATACAGGGAGGATTTAGCACATCATGAAGATTAACTTTATATGAGAAACTGATGAAAAATCAATGTTTTGTTGAGGTTTAGAATATCTTACAGTTAGTCTGCAATAAAACATTAAACAAATTTCAACAGTACATAATGGAAAGTGTACTCTTAAACTAAGCTGGGATTTTTGAAATTATCTGAATCACTTAGGTCTGAAAAGGCCAATTTTCTTTATAAATTTAATTTCCTATTTTCACAGTCATTTACCATACACTTTCAGTAGAAAGGTCATCCTTTATTTCTGCCACAAGTTCTGCAAAGATATATGATACCTCAAAGCTTAAACACTTTATTTTTAAAGATTTATGGATGTAATTTTCAGTCATACAAATGGAAAGCTTCTTGTTAAATATTCTAAGCTTTTTGTAAAAGTTGCTAGATTTTAGAAGATCCCTAAAATCACTATAACTTAAATGTATTAATTTTATAAAATGATATAGTAGTTTTCTGATTTTAAGGTCTTTTTCAAACTTTCTGTAACACTCTTGGATATAAAAATATTTTAGCAATGAATCTAAAGAAAATTCTTTTTTGTTGCCCTACATTCTTTCACTTCTGTGCAAAGGCCAATACACACATGGTTGAAAAATGTCCAGTAAAACTACTTGCTTTGCATGCATGTGAAAGAAACCTAATGTAAACACTCTTCTGAGAGTTATTTAGAATGCCAACAGGAAAAAAGTTAATGGCCAACAATATAATTCATAAATGGAAGACCAGGGTGCAGAACCATTTAGCCCATGTTCCACATAATCAGGGTATTCATTAGTATTCTCACGACTGCCCTGAGCCCATTCACTGTCATCAGTCATTGAATATTTTGAAAGAGATTGTTCTGTGAAGTCAAGGGGGAGAGACTTCTTAAAAAGATGCTCTAGCCCCCATGGTTTTCTTCATGGCTGAAAGAACTGACAAGTGAACAAGTGAACTGGAGGATGGTTATTCTGATTTGGTTTTGAATGTTTGCCACCCACTTTGGATTTGAATTAAATATCCTGGCATTTATTAATAATAAAAAAGTAATTAGGCTCTGTGAGATTACTCTCTACATTCTCTAGTTTGAACATATTAGATAAATGACAACATCAAGTTCTTTTTCTTCCCATTATCCCAGTGAAAATTTTTTGTTCCAGGTCTCTTTCTCTTGGATGGCCACTACCTGAACTACCTGCATGATCATTAGACTGAGATTTTACGATAGGATTCTGAGAAGGCCAAATAATACCAATAGTACTTATCACATAAAATATAGACAGGAGTCTTCATTTTTGTGAGAGTATGTTCCCATCTATACACACATAATTTCCTAGTTGCACAGCTCCTCTGAAATTGCCTCTCTTCTGTTCTTTGGAAATACTCTCATGCTACATTATAGGCTCCATTACCCATAATTTATAAAATCCTTAGTTGATAAAGATCCCCCAATTCTTTGTAACGCTTAATCCTCAATGCAGAAATTTTACATAGCTGTTCCTTCAGCCTGAACACCTGGGGGATGGGGAAAAAAAAGAAATATTACAAAAACAAAATCTGTATATCAGTGCTTCAGAGTAGCTAGGGCTAACTGAGATACAGCAGGAAGAATCTTCTGCTTTAGCACAGAAATTTCAATGACTTTAAATGATTGCAAATGTTTTTTATAGATTTTTTTTCAATAATAAATATGGCAATACGCTGCTGTATCAATTCAGATGGATTTTTCCAATCAGCTAAACTTGTTAAGGAGTTAGAAACTACTTAAAGCTTAACATATGAAAATTAGATTTTTGCATCTGGTATTGTGTATATACATATATACATATATATGTATGTATGTATGTATGTATACATTTGTATTTATCTTTCACAATTTGGAATTGTGTATTTGTATGCTAGAGAAACAGAGAAACATTGTCCATTTCCTATGTGTATACAGTTTCACACTTTCTGTATCAAACTACACATCTGAAATTTTTACAACTGAAAGGAAAATTTTTATATTTATTAAAACCTGTGCTTCATAGAAAAAAGAAAATGTACCTTCTTGTAAGGTAGTTGACTAAGTAGGAGTTCATAGTCATTTGTAGAAGTTCTTTTATTTGATATTTGACTAAATTTAAGTAGCAATTAAGATAAGATTCCAAATAATGATCTGTGTGGGATAGAGTTGACTTTGCATTCAAGTGTGCAAATTCCTGAATAAACATAACATCAAATAATTTGTTCCTCATCATTGTCTTGGATAAACATGTCTAGACAGATTCAAATAATATATTAAAAGTACTACTAGGATCACTTCTTTAATTTTTGTGAAATTTACAAATTAATGTTTTCAAATATAATTTCTCAAATGAGGATACCACAGAGTCTCTAAATACCAGCATTCAAATTTTGGTTTTTGAATTGATTACATGAAGAATCTGGCCCAATAATATAAATAATACATTGAGAATTGAAAAAATAAGAAATAGACAACTGTATTAGACTTCTAGCAAAGGCCACTTTCACATGAAAATATGTAATTGCATTATCAGTCAAAACAAAGTCATTACTTTGAGACTTTTTTAAAAAGAAACATGTTTAATTTTTAGGAGCAAATTAAAAATATTGTTACTTTTATGGAAACTCTTCCTTGTACATGATCAAGCTCTTTTATATCCAAGATGAGGAATAGTAATTAGGAAGACAACTTTAAAATAGAGCTTCTTTTCATTTTTTTCTGTTCTTTTCTTTCTTCTTTCCTTCTCCCAGAATATCCTACAATAACAGAAGCAATGTCAGGCAGCTAGTCAAAACTATCCTTAGTTGTGAAAGCAGAAATTCTACTGGAGTTACCTTACTAGAGTAGAAAAAAAATATAGCCGAGTTATAAGTAACATTGTGCAACAACCATAGACTGACTTTTGCAGTGCAGTACAACAGAGTACAACAAGTAAGATTTCCATAGTTTTCTGCCATCAAAATAAGGCTGAAATACAGCTAAGTCTACCAATATGCACCACAGTTTAAAAGCTGGGAAAAAAAATTAAATATGATCTAGTACCAATTTTTATCCATGTTATACACACTCACAAGCCCTATCATAAGCAAACAGATACGTCTTGTTTACATAAAAATTTTGAAAAGCAGAGAAACCTTTTTTTTTATTTTTATTTACCAAAAATAATTTTGTCATCCATTTTCTCATCTTGCTTGTTAAACACACATTAAATCCACTGATTTTAGAAATATGTACTATAATGAGCATTGCAAGCAAAAAAAAGCGCAGTAAATTAACTCAAGAGTACCTTATTAAAGTAATGTTTTTTGTGTAACTGAAAAATGAACAACTCCACAAATTTCAAACTGCTCAGCTAAAAGTAGAAGAAAGATCTCTCTTGAAATTTAGGAAAGTTTCTGGTTGTTTTGCAGTTTTTGTCTTTTTAATATACTGTTTTGAAATGATGGGACCCAGACAGAATGATATTATAGGAAAAAAAAATCTCTAAGGAAAAGGAAGTAAATAATTTAAATATTTGTGACATGCATGGTGGTCAAACATATGTAAGCTACAACCCTTATAAATCACTGGGAACAGCGAGAGAGAAACAGAAACACTGATGATATTTTATTTAAATTACCATGAAAAGAATTCAAATAAACACACATTGAAAATGAGCAAATAAAGACACTAGATAGGGCTGTTTTTTGAGCAAAATTTCTTATACATTTATTCTGCTAATGGCAAGATACAGATTTCAATGTTGCTTAAGTGCCCTAGGCATTCTGTGCCAAATTGGTGTGTTTGAACTTGAATATTTCCTCTATGGAATAATACCAATGAACCATGACAGACTAATACATACAAAGAAGGATGTATTTAAAAATATATCCTCCAGACTTTTAAGGGCAGGTCTTCAAGGGATCCTTATTCAAAATATGTGTAAAACACTAATACCAATTTAACACTAATGTATAGAATCTGAAGGCTACTTGCATGTATTAAGGCCTACACGGGCACAGACATAAAACCTTTTCTTTCATTTGAAATTCCAAAAGTTGTCTTTTATACCTGTCTCTTTAACACTTGAGATAAGATGCACTACAATTTCACAAGAAAAATTTTCAACCACGCAGCTGGTTTTCCCATTTATAGGTGAGCTATCCACATTGAAAGCCTAGCCCCAGTAGGCTTGCTGATCAGGCCTTGGGTGTTTCCAGAATGGTAAATCCTTGTAAATTAAAGAGTCATTTCAAAGACTAGAAATAGTAAAAGTGTTGTGTCAGATTTGCAAAGGATTTCATTAGTTTTGTGTCTTTGTCTGTGTCTGAGAAAAAGCTGTCAATACAATCTGTAGCCCTTCTGCCATTAGGGAATTGGCGTTAACAGAGCAAGACTGCATCTTTAGACAGTTCAGGGCTCATGTCAATAAAATAGAATGGGAGATAAAAAAACTTCTGAGTCTTTTACCAAAGTGCAGGCTATTTTCAGGGTTAAGTCCAATTAATGATAATGAGGAAGTACTGTTTAAATTCTCTGTGCATGACTTCTACTAAAAGACACCATGAAATAGAAATACCTGGGTAAGAATGAACAAAAAGTAGCTGAAGACTATTTCAGAGTTCATTAAATGCAAGATTATGTGCTTTTTAATCTTCCAGCTTCTGTGAGAAATTTAAATGGGAACAAAAGCAGGGCAATTTTTAGTGTATAGGCTTCAGATAGAGCATGCTTTAGCATGTGTAGGACTATAGTTTCATGTATGAATTTCAGCAAAGTAATAACAGTAACAGTTCTTTGATTTTGTACTTTATTTCTGAAAAAAACAATTGTCTGCATTTTGGGTATGTTAACAGTCTTTCATCACATAAGTTTTTCCTGTCTTTCTCTGAATTTGTTTTGTCCATTAGGCAGGAATTTAGTGACTACACTGACATCTGTAGAGAATCATCAGTTAGGGACTGGAAAGCTTTGCATAGCTCTTTTCTAGATGGTGAAAAAAGAAAGGCAGCAAATGGTGTTGTAGGAAAAATTTTTTGTGAGAGTGGCTAATAATAATAATAAGAAGAATAATTCATATTCCTTTTCCTTATTTTGTCATTTTACTATTAAATGAATATATAAATTTATGTATTTTTATTTCATTAAATATACTGGTTTTTTTGGCTTTTCTGTATGCATTTATGAGCACCGTATTTGGCTACTGACCACAGTTAGCTCTTTCACTAGAAGAGTATTTGTGCTGGAACATAAAATTAGTTGGGAAGAATGGCAGAATTAGCACACTGAGAAAGAGGAGGCAGGAGGTGCCTCCTTAATATGGGTGAGCTGGGGTTGTGGGTTAAACCCAGGGGGCAACTGACCAGCTACTCAGGCTCTACACCCTCTACACTCAGTGGAACAGAGATAGAGTCAAGGAGGAATAAAATCAAGAACACTTAGGGATCAAGATTATTAATAATAAATAGTATCATAAATATTAATAATAGACAACATTTATTCTTTAATAAGTGAAGGATAAGTGGAAGAAGAGAAAAAAAAACAAAAGAAGATGCATAGGCACCCTCAGCTCCCATGGGTTGACCAATGCTCACTCAGTTCCTGAGCAAAAGATGGCTAGCCCTTCTAAAATTCTCTCTTTTCCCTTTTATTGATGACCACTACATTATAAAACTTGGAATAGCTTTTTGGTTATTTTGGATCATCTGCTCAGTTCCCTCCCAAACTATTGAGCAACCACAATCTCCTCACTGTGGGGGCAGAGTAAGAAACAGAGAAATCCTTGATGCTGTGCAAATGCTGTTTAGCAAAAGCTAGAACATTTGTGTATTATCAGTACTAGTTAAGTTAAAAATTCCAATACATAAGAGATGCTTTGAAATAAAGTGGAAAATTGACTCTGTCACAACCAGGCCAAATAAGTTAGGGAGTTTAAATTATAGGCCCTTTAAAAATTAACTAATTCTCTGAAAGACCCAGATACAAGAATCATAGAATTAGGGAGGAACCAGCAGGTTTTATGTTTTCTTTTTGACTCCTAATATATATATATATATCTATGGCCATTAGAAAACAGCAACAGCACAAAAACCAATAATGGTGTTTACTTAACTATGGAATTTAGTGAAAGTAGTATTACTAGAAAACATATATACACCAACATTAAAAGGCAAGAGAAGAGAGATTAAGATGATGTATTTCAAAAAGTCTCATGACTAGTTTTAAGTTAGCTTCTTGATATTTTGATGAATATCTCATTATCTTCAAAATTTTGAGAGTAACTTGAAGAGCTTCTCTCTCAAAGATATTGGAAGAAATCACTGTATTAATTTCAGTTTACCTCAAATTGTCTACATTTAAATAGTCACACTAGAATGCAAGAAGGGTGGTTGGGAATATTTTTCAATGAGCTATGTGGCATTGCCTATCAGTAAAATAATCAGCAAACTGAAATTTAGACCTTTTTATACTACAGTACTTTGGAACTTTAAGAATCAGACAGATGCAGCTTCCAGAAACTGACATGAAAACTGTTAAATCCAATTTAGATGTTTTAGAAGCACAATACAGAAATCAGTTGTATGATAAGACTGACTATTGCTACCACCATAGCACCAATCCTGAGTTTTATTTACATATGCTAATATATAGACACGCAATTTCAGTGAAGTAGTATATGCTGTGCATGTAAAAATCTATACAGAAATTAGAACACAAACACTTTATATAAATTTTCAATCTTTTAAATTTTTTTATTTCTAAAGTTGACAGTGAATCAAAGGTTAATTTGCTTTAAAATAAAACTTTACAGCAATGTGAAATATTAGTTACACCTATAAGAATCCACTTTAGAAAGAAAAAAATGAGAGGGGAAACATAATACATAAATCACTGTGTCTTAGTAATTTAAAGGTCTTTGTGATCAGAGTTTCACCTAATCTGTGTATATTATTTAGAAGCACAGGGTCATTTTTCAGATATATCACTGAACTAATAAAAGAAGAACACCTTTTTTCCAAGCAAGGTAGGATATCTTTAAATTTTACTATTAATCTTAGTAATAGTGAAACAAAATGCACATGCTTCCATGACATGTTGACTCTCCAAAAGCTTTTATGAATCTTAGGGCTTCATATAATTTTTCAGAACTAGGTAATCACTATAATGTTACCATACTTTGGAAAATGCATACACATTTGTGTATGCATAAGATTTAATAGACTAAATGGCTTATTAACTTCCATCTCCAGCTAAGGTACATTTATGTTTTGAAATAAATAATGATAATTCTTGCTTATTTTACTGCTAATAGAAAATTTTTCTGCCATGATGTGGAAAGAAGCATTGCCTATAATACACAAAAGTAAACTCCAACCTTAAGAAAATGTGCTTTATCTACTTATTGAACACATTGAATCACTATTAGCTTCCCTACTTTTCTTTTGGTTTGTATGTCATTGGGCCATTTTTTTTAACAGTCCTCAATAGTCAGCATGTTAGAGACATGGCTCTGTATACCTCTATTTTAAGCATGTTTCCAGTACAGTTCAAATAAGGAAACATGTTACTGACCATCATTTCAGACTTAAAATGAACACGATTCAGGAAGGACACTCCAAATCATGAAGTTTTAACACTTTGCCTATCTGCAGTAAAGAGATGTCCAACAGAAAATATGTTTATATCCCAGGGTGCTAATCTCACTCACAAGAAAGAATAACTAGATTCATGGCCTATATAAAAGTTCAGGTAATTCTGTTTTTTAACAGTAAAAAAATCCAAAGCTAGGACTTTATATTTCTATATTTTACTGATCCATAATTTTGCTACATGAAATTCACACTTACTGTTTTTAATCTATAAAGAGATGGGACATCAATGTAACAGGCAGCAGACCTTTGTTTTTGAACCAATGCATGCATGCTCTGGTTTCCAGGTCCTGTGCTGTGTAAGCCCTACTTCTGGATTGTTCCCCTGCCTCTGTTGTGGTGTCTAGTCAGGGGAATGGTGAAATGAGCTATCCACAACATTGACTGTGGGTTAGTGCATTTGGAGGCTATTGCAAAATCCTACTTTTTAGTTGTTTTGACACACGTTTTTCCCAGCGCTGGTGCTCTCAAGCTGGGCCTTGTATCAGGAGATATATCCATGAAACTCCAAATCCATAAGTCCAGACACATTTTCTAAGATGCTGGGTTAGAAGAGACTCTTGAATATTCCACATGGGCCTCTTCTACATGCCCAGATGCCACCTGAAAATTGGCTGGGGGTGCAGGGAGATGGGGGGTGGGGGGTGGCTAGAGTGGTGTGGTGTGTGTATGATGCTTTTTCTAACAGCAAATCATTAGAGGGAAGGAGGAGAAAGGAAATTATGTGGTGGATTTGCAGTAGGGTAGAGTGTGACATGAAGACTGCTGAGATAGATTACTGTCCTGCTCTAAATTAATAAATGCACTGGACAGTCAGTATGCACTAAAGTGCAGAGAGGCAGCATTCAAAAGCAAACTCTCTTCCCTTCAAATTCTTCTGCTGAAGGGATTCCCCTCACTACCCAGCCTAAAATACAAACTAATATCCTGGAAGAAGACTGAAAGGGAGAAATTTTAGTCTCCAATGCAAAGATAATTTGATATTACAGATTAGGCAGAGTCAATGGCTTTTTTCAGTGATTTTGAAAAAAAAGAATATCAGGGAAAGGTAAGAGATCTCTGTGGCAGAACTATATGCAGAGAATAATGTGAACATTGCCATCATTGCAAAGTCAGTTCTTACTGCTTCAAAACACCCCATTTTATGATTTTATTTAATTAAACATTAGCAACTCAAATGAAAGACACAGAAAACAGTCAAAATATGTACTTAGTATATGCAAACTTTAGTATCCAAAAGAGACAGGTGTACCTCATGCGGTTTAGTCATTAACTCAAACAAATAGAAAAGTCTGTAACTTTATACATCATGAACCACCTAACATTGTCATACTTACAGTCAAAAAGCAATAGTACCTAAAGTTATGAAATCACTACCCCATTTGCCTTTATTTCACAGCTTTGTGCTTATTTCTGTGAAAAGACACATGATAGGTATAACATCTTACAAACTTACAAACTATGTGCGTTATGGCCATGTAATGGTATGGGGCCCATTTTAATGAACAAGTTAGAAGGCTGAATGGCTAGCTGCTAGCGGGTCATTCACCTCCTGCAAGTGACTGTTTTAACATGGTGGGTTGACCCTGGCTGGCTGACAGGTGACCACCAAAGCCTCTCTGATTTCCCTCTTCAACTGAGGGACAGGGGAGACAAAATGTAGTGAAATGCTTGTGGGCAACATAAGGACAGAGAGAGAAAACCCAGCAGATGCAAAACAGATCCAGCTTGGGGAAATTATCTTAATTTAAAATCAGAATATGATAATGAGAAATAAAACCTAATCTTGAAAACATCTTCCCCCACCCCTCTCTTCTTCATGGGCTCAACTCATTCCCAAATTCTGTATCTCCTTCCCTAAGTGGCACAGGGGAATGGAGGATGCAGGTTGTCAGTTCGTCACATTGTCTCTGACTCTCCTTCCCCCTCACACTTTTTCCGTGGTCTAGTAGAAGATATGTCTAGAAGAAGATCTAGAGCCACCATGTGTCCCCTGCGTCACAAGTCCTGTCAGCAATCCTGCTCTAGCATGGATTCTTCTCTCCATGGATTCACAGCCCCTGCCAGGAGTCTGCTCTGGTGCAAGCAACCCACAGGGCCACTGCCTGTTTCAGGCATCCACCTGCTCCTGCATGGGGCCTACATGATGCAGGTGGATGTGTTCTCCAACGTGGACCTCCTGGGCTGCAGGCACACACTCTCCCTCATCATCATCACTCTCCCTCAGGGGAATCTCTGCTCTGGTGCCTACAGCACTTGCTCCTCCTCTTTCTCCACTGACCTTGGTGTCTGCAGAGCTTCTTCTCTCGCATTCTCACTCCTCTGTTTTGGATAGATTTGGTTTCGTGCAGCAGAGTTTTTCCCTTCTCAAATCCTTTATCTCCACAACACTATCAATGTCTTTGATGGGCTCAGCCACAATCAGCAACAAGCCCATCTTGGAGACAGCTGGCACTGACTTTATTGCATATGGAGAAAACTTCTAGCCTTGTAGGTCCACTACTACCAAAATCTTGCCTTACCAACACAGTACAAAACATTGGAAATGCAGAATACATATGCAATATAATTAGATTTCACTTAAAAATCTTAGCATCTCCAAGTGAGCACTCAATCCTTTATTCTGTTGATCTACCAGTTTATTGGCCGAAATCATTATGTGTGACAAATCACTTAAAAATTTACAAAATGTCATCTTCATCTACAATGTAACAAACTTACTAGTATCTATTCAGTGCCCTTCATTCTACTGGGGTTTAGTGAGGACTAAAATTTTCCACACTTTGCAGATTTTTCTTGTACTTGATATTCATCATACTCTAGGTCTGTAGAATTTAAGCAGGCCTTTCAAATTGGTCATAGAACTTCTCAAAGTAAATTTTGTTGCTTCCAACATGGCTCCTCATGTAAATGCTTGCAGAATTGGGCCTTTAGTTAATATTTTCATTTTTCTGTGTCTCAAACAGTGAAAACAAGATGCAGACAATCTGATTAGGTAACAGCAGCAACACATATAATATGAAGTATCAGTCAGACTGCTTCAAGTTAGTAAAAGCAAGGTAAAAAGAGATACATTTTCAAGAATAGACACCTAAGAGTGGTATGGCAGGATAAGTAGTAGTTCAAATAGTACTTACAGCTAAACTGAGGAATAAGCCATATAGGCATATGACACTCATTTAAGTGAAAAAACTCATAAATATTAGTGAAAGCACCTATCTAGCATGCACATCACCAACCACTCCTCATGACAAGGAAAATTAATGACAGATATGTCACATGTGACTGGTAGCTGTGCTGCCTTTGCAGGAAGACCAGCAAGAAGACTCTGAATTTCACTTGAGATTCGTGGCTGCAGGAAACAGAGAACAGAGCTGGTGGTGATGTGGGTTGTGAGGGAATTCAGAGCTAAACAAGATGCAGGACTTAAGGTGCAGAAGTGTTACTTGGTGCAAGGGTGCTACAAGGATCATTGTTACTCCATATTCTATTCTACTAAAGGGGGGTAATATGTTTACATATTTTCTTATGTTACATCAACCATATGTGTTGTTTAAAAGCCAGGAGAAAAAGCCATGTGAATTTTTCCTTCTTCACACATTCTTTTTAAATAGAAAACAAATACTCTTATTTACATGAAAACCAACAGAAGAAAGTATGAAATCAATAGTCAAAAATACTAATTGAAAACATATAAATTTTAAAGGGCAAGACATAGACCTCTTGGCAGCAGTATTAAATAGTACTTCTGTTTTGAGCTTGCTTGTCAGAACCCACAAACTTGTGAGAAAAACAGTCCAAGCAATTAATATCACAGCAGAACCTAAATCCAGCTCATGCATATTTTTAACTACAGTTTTTTTTATTTGTTTATACTTAATATATGACCTATCTTTATTCATAATATTATGCCAAAATATTTGTAATACTGTACAAGAACAGTATTAACAGCTAGGATCTATTTAGTGTGATTTAAATGTAAGCACACTGTTAGTTGTGTTAAGTATGGGTTTGGAGGCAAATATGAAAGTTCAGTATTCTCCCACAGATTTGTTTTTGCTCAGGATAGAGCATTTTGTAAATGTTACTAAGCCTCTTCCCTTGTGTAAGTATATTGATTGCATGTGTGTAGCTCTTTATCTCTTTTGCAAATAAATCTCATGTACTGCAGATATAGGAAATGCAAAAGACCATCTGGGCATCATTGACCCACTCTTCTCAAATCTGGCAGACAGTTTAGCATACAGTTTATTTTTTTCAGGGTATATACTGCACTATCCTGACACCAGAAAACATGCTCAGGGGAATTCTGTATTTTTCAGTTCGTCAGCATAGAATTTCATTACAATTGTTTTCCTGAATGAGCTGGTTTATCCAAGCTTGAGTTTTTCACCTTTGGATTTCAAAGCCTCACCAAAAAAATACCTCAACAGTAAAGGCATTTGGTTTTAGAAGCTTGAAGCTGGAGATGGACAAAAAAATGAATACTTAATACCCTGTACTATCAATCATTTGGTCTGGGAGCTAATGTGGCTACACTTGTATTACATGACTGTATTTGGATTTAACCTAAATTTATAAAAGTTCCCCTATTTGCTAAAGAACCAGAAAGAAGTAGAAAGATCATTTAGCTATGTTTATGATTCCCCTTATTGTTTAACCTAATGCTTTGGTTCTCTAGGTTATAAGTATATTTAGACAAAATTACTGATACTAACTTCCTACTCAACATCAGACAACATTTTGACAGCGTTGAGGAAAATCTAAATTAAAGCATATTCTACTGGGTGTGTTCCAATTGGAAGAAACTTAAAAATAGTCTTCAGCTGCAAAGTGTTTCAAACTGTCTGAATATTCTTTTTGTTTAAATGGAAACAAGAGGGAAATCTGAACATACATTAATAATTTTGGAATTGTACAAACAACTTGTGAAAAAAATACACTATGTGTAAAATTACTGAAAGAAATAAAACATAAATACCTCTAGAACAAGAAAACTATTCCATTCTTACCTGTGATTATCACACTGCTAGTTCACAGTCAGAAATATATGCCAAGCAGCCAAGTTGTAGGACTGGGACAGATTTTCCTTTATGACCTGACTGTTTAAAACTGTCTGCTTTTGGGAGAGAAATCCTTTCTGTCCATAACAGTAAGTTGAAAATTCCACTGAGACAGAGGGAGCCTGAGGTAAGTTAATCTGGCTTTGGCTCTATGCAAGGAGAAATGCTGGGTCTCTTCTCAATACTAAATCTAGGAAGACTCTCAGGTTGCTTTACTTCATACTGATACCTGCATTATTCATTCTGTCTGGTACAGATCCTTTTGTAGAATAAATTTGCCCAGATGCTGAGATATTATGGTAATAGCATTGTACCAGAACTTAGGACTTAGCCAAGTGTGGGACAAATAGCTTATCCTTGTTTGTCAGTATTCTGCTATCATGACAATTTTCAACAGAAGAACTGTTTTCTCTGCAAGGAGCAATGAATTTGGTCTTAAGATTTCTTGGAAATATAGTCCACTTATACATGGCTGTTAACTTAAGGAATTAGGTGTAATGAAAAAGTGCAACTCAATTATCAGGATGACAACTGGTATAGACATACTAACTCTGGATAGTATGAAATTCACTTCTCTTAGCTGACTGGATGTCCTGGATTTGGGTGGGATAGAATTACTTTCTTCTCAGTAGCTGTTATAGTGATATGTTTTGGATTCAAAATGAGAATAGTGCTAACACACTGATGTTTTGGGTTTTTGTTAAATCGTGTTTATCCCAGATCAAAGAATTTTTCTTGTGTCGTGCTCTGCCAGTGAGGACGTGAGCAAAAGAAACCAGGAGGGAGCACAGCTGGGACAGGTGATTGGAATGATCTTTCGCACCATAGAATGTCATGCTCAGTATAAAAACAGAAGCTGATCTGGGTTTGGGAACTGGGTTTGGGAATTGCGATTCTGGCATGGGTCAGTGGGTGATGAGCAATTTCCTTGTGTGTTACTTGTTTGCCCCTTATTGTTATAATCTTTTTATTAATCACCATATTAATGTATTTTACTTTATTTTCAATTATGAATTTTTTTCATATTTCAACATAAAAGTTTTATTTTGATTCTCCTCATCATTCTGCCAAGGTGAGGAGGGGGAGAGAGTGGGGGTTGAGTGAGCAGCTTCATGGTACTTAGTTTTCAGATGGGCTTAAAACCATGACACTTGAATAGCCAAACTTTTGTGTCTATCTCTGTTTTCTGTTACACATTCAATCCTCTCTCCCTGAATATCATGCAAAGTACCTTGTTTTCTGGCAAGGGAAGTTCTGTTTTGGCCTAATTATATTATTTTTTGATATTACCAGATTCACTAATGACAGATTGACCAGAAAAAAAAAAGAAATCCAGTAAGTTAGAAATTAAATCTGACATAAATTTATTTTTACTGTACTGTTAGAAATTATTAAAAGCAACAATCTCAGTCATGTTTTATCTATTTTAATCTAAAGGATCATCCATACAGTATTTTTTAACTTTGCAAACAGAATTGCCTCTCACATAAGATTCTTCCTAGGAGGAGAAAGAGAGTGTTAAAAAGTTGTAAAATAATAGATTTTTTTTCCAGAGAGTTTTATTGTATTAGTCGCTCCATTGGTTTTGCAGTAATAAAAACTGCAATACATTAATTTTTTTATTATATACAAATTTAATAGCATAAGGAGGTTAATACTAGAGCACAGGTTCCAGAGCAGTAACACCTCAGCTGGTTTTCATTCTTATTTGATAAGAGATAGTTATAAAACATATATTTTTGAGATGAACCAGAGGAAAAATAATTTCTATAAATATGGTCAAAATGCAATCTGTGTCATGATTGAAAATCCTCATAGTCTTGCATATTTGATCATTAAATCACAGGATTTTATAACCTGTGGGAAGCCTGGAAACCTTGCAGTCTTATTCAGCATTGCTTTGCACACAGCACAGTGGCAGAAGTCTGTGTAGAAGAGATACAATACTCTCCTTCAAGTCATAGATCTTGAATGTCTTCTGACATGGTTTCTGACTTGGCTTGTCCTTTTGCAAGGACACTCTTCTACAATGTGCAGAACAATAAGTGTTGGCCTTTTAGATATTATTTGCACAGTCACAAAAATTACTTACAGTAAACAAGTAGAAACATGTCTGTCCCTCATCCAAGGCAAAAACCACTCCTGAGTAGTTCTATAAACACAAAAGAGAAAACTGTGCGTTTAATGCAAGGTGTCATTTAAATGAATGGACTCGCAGAAAAGTTTGGGCTGGAAGGGATCTTAAAGATCATCTAATTCCATCTCCCTTCCCATGGACAGAAAACCTTCCACTAGAACAGGTTGCTCAGAGCCACAGCCAACCTAGCCTTGAACATTTCCAGGAATGGGGAATCCACAACTTCTCTGTTCTAACAATCTCTTCCAGTACCTCATCATCCTCATAGGAAAGAATTTCTAGCTAGTATTTAATATTAACATATCCTCTTTCAGTTTACAGTGATTCCCTCTTAATCCTATCACTACAAGTCCTTGTGATAGATCCCCCTCCAGCTTTCTTGTAGCCCCCTTCAGATGCTGGAAAGTGTTCTAATGTCTCCCAGGAGCCTTTTCCTTTCCAGGCTGAACAACCCCCGATGTCTGTCAGCCTGTATTAATAGAAGAGGTGCTTGAGCCCTCTGCTTATTTTTGTGGCTCTCCTCTGGAGTCATTCCAGCAGTCTTTCTCATGTTGGTGCCCCTATAGCTGGAAGCAGTACAGCAGGTGGGATCTTCATCTTCTCTTTGTCCATCTTAAACAACAGGTAAATTTACAAGAGATGTGACTCCATACAGGGCACAAAATTTAGACTTTCATAAAATATTTTGGAGGAAGGTGACACTGAGGTAGTGCTTGTTCCATGGAGGATATCCATCCAGTGAGCGGTTTTAAAAGTAGTCTGTAAAGAAAAAAAGTATGTTTAATTTCTGTAGGTGTTTATCTCAGTGTGAGGACTCACAAGGTACAGTGATGACACTGAGAAGAACAAGCAGACCCTGCTTATCTGTCTAAGAGAGAAAATGAATGCTGGAAACAAATCCACCACTCCAAAAAAAAAAAATCTGTGGAAGAATGTCACATGTCTAAATCTCTGTGAGAGATTTTAATAGTTGCTCTCATAATATCTCAGCAAATGAAAGGAAGGAAGGAAGGAAGTTTAGGATTGCCTCCTAAGGCCTTCTTGAAAAGTATGACATATGGGCATTCTGAGATCTGGCCACAGACAGCAGTCCTCTGCAAGATCTAGGCACCATTTCAATTTCCAGGACAGCCCACTGAGCTGGCGGAGGGCTCTGCACTGAAATTCTTAGACAGGCCTTGCAGAATGCCTCCTTTTCAAAAATCTGTTCTCTGTTTCATTTGAGATTCAACATGGTAACAACCAGTTCACTCATTATTTCAGGGGAATTTAGCCAGGAAGTTTAATTAATATAATTCCTTTAGGGAACAATAATGGAATGTTATTATCCCTTGAAACACTGTATTAAATATATTGTCTATGCTAGATAATAAAATGAGTTAGTCAGCCTGGAATGACTTGCTGTTAAACTAGAAAAATGCCCAGCACCTAAAAAGGTAAAATATTAATATTTTTTTAAGTGATGAAATGAACCAAGATGCATGAAATGAAATGCAAGAAATCAGAATGTAACATATTCTTGTTCCTCTACTATTTTCTAATTGTAATTTATTTGTCATTTTTTCATTAGTCCATTTTCCTAAAAGGGAATACTTTGTATTTTCCAGAGATGACACAGGTCTGAGCCCCAGCTGGAGGGTCAAGCCCCTGGGTCTGAACCCAGGTCCTGGCAATTCTTACTTAGGTTTCTGTTTCAGGGGAATTTCCTCTGGATTTTTATTTCAGTATATTTTTCAGGGAATTGATGCCATATTTTGAGTCAGATGTAGAAAACTTGAAGGAAGATAACTTCCTTTGGTATGGGATTTGGATGGCAAGGGTATTAATTGTCTCATCTTGTGTGTCCCAACTTCTGTAAATGTATGTTTCTTAACTAAAAATATTCTTTGTTTAAAAGAAGACTTTTATTCACAAATTTAAATAAAAAGGTTCACTTAATTACATGAGAATCTTAAAGGAATATTTTAAAAAACTTCAGAATCTTGCTAAATAAATAAAAAAAGACACAAAATTTGTCTAGGTTGAAGAGGTTAAAGATGTAGTTTGCTGCAGTCATTAAGATGTTCAATGTTTTGCGTGGTTTCACTCATAGCATTATTAGGTAGGAACAGACTTTTTGGAATGGATTATCATGATTTTTTGCTTTGGTTTTGTGTATTCCTTCTTCTTAATTTTCTTAACTTTTATACCACATAGAAAGCACCAATATAGCAACTGGTTTTTCATTTTATATTCATACTTAAGTATAGGAGATGGTAACAAAATCATGTTATCTGGAAACATTTTCATCTCACACTTTAGCATTTTTTTCTAGTCAGGTATCTAGTTATCTGGTTTTCTGGTTTTCTGATTTTCCGGTCTTCTTTTTCTTCTGATTTCTGAACTTTCCTGAAGGTGTTTAGTCTTAAGTTTATCTGGTCTCAAGCCTCTTCTGTCATTGAAACTTTCATCTTAAAATGAAGGAATCTGGATTAATAGAAAAATTAATTAACTTTCACTTTGGTTTCTTCTGCCTCAAAGAGCACACTTCCCTTTTTAATTTTCATTCCTCTGAGAAAATGGAGGGGTTTTTTTGTTCTCTGATGGTGGTAGCAATTAGTAAAAAACCAGTAGGACTGACTACAGATATATACAGAGTCACACAGAATTTTCCAGTTCAGCATCTCAAAACCACATATTCCTTAGGCTAAGCTCTCTGAGCAAATATCTATATTTTCCAGGTTTTGTTCACACTTAGGAAGTCTGGGCAAAGATTTTCCAAATTTGGTTTTACCTTCTTCACTAAGTAGAACTAAACTTATTCCATGAGAAACGGCAAAAAACCCTAAAAATAAATTTCCCGAACAGGTTACACGACATGTCTCTGATTACTAGGACCAAGGCATACTTAAGCAACTGAGAGGAGGAAAAACTTTGAGGAGAAGCAGTCAAAATCAATTCTCATAATCTATCTTTACCCTCACTCGTTTATTAAAGCACACTATGTTGCTTGCTTTTAATGGTCAGCCTTATTTTTCTTATTTTGAGAGTGGCTTACAAAGTCACTTTTATGAATACCACTTTACTGCATTTCCAGATTGCAGGAAAGTGCCTGCTAGAAGGTCAGAAAAGCAAAGAGTCCTCCAGAATGGCTCTTGAAGGAATGAAAAGAGAACAACAGCTGACGATTATGTCATTTTTGTGTGACTGCTTCAACAGTGGCCTCTATGCACTGTTTCCCAAAATCTCTTGTAAAGGCTTATTGATTAACTAAATGAATGGAGGAGGGTCAAAGCTCCCACTTAGCCCTCCTCTAGAAGGTAACAGGAAATGAAAATTTGACTTCTCTGCAATCTTTTCCATGATATGTAGCATCATGCAATGGGGTTTATTTATTTTTTGTTAAATAGAATTTTTCTGCTACCTTTCAGTCTAGAGCACATAGCACAGGAACAGGAGCTCCTACAGAAAGCAGTACTAACCAGAAGTGACAGCCTTCTGCTGTCCCAAGCCAACACAAATTGTGCACTTTCAAAGAGCTGTGGAAATGTGAATGCCTATCACTGTTACAACAACACGTTACCACGGCTAAATTTCCAAGGCACCTGTCTGAACCCAGTATTTCTTAGTACCCCTTGCCTTTTTCTCATGAATTCTATTGCCAAAATTGACTTGTAGTCATATTTGGGAGCAGATGGTCAAACCCACTGCTGTGTCCAAGTAGGCTGGTGGGCATAGTTATCTGATGTGTTTAGAGAAATGATAGCAAGCCAAGCATCTCTCTTTATTCGCCACCTAGGGATACACTCTCAAGTAAAGAGAGATCCCCCTCTGAGAAGAGTAGCTGCCAGATTTCAAAACATTTGCTGAATGTTTGTAGAATTGTACTTGTCCCTGGAAATAATACTGCTAAATAGCCACATTTTCACAGCTACTTTTTAAAGTGAATTTGTAAACAGATGCTAAGTGTAAATATGTAAGCTTCACATCAGCACCATGTTGTATTTTGAATATTTACATATTTTGCTTAAGAAGAGACACTGCAACCCATGTTCCATGACGTAATTGGACATCTGCTTGCTAGCCCAGCTGACTCAATTAATGCTAAAGGTTGTTCTTGGTAGGGAAGAGGAAACTACCGTTGGTGATTTCCTGATGAACTTATCCAAGTGGGTATTCCCAATTTCTGTCTAACATAAGGCCAAAATAAAATTTCATTTTCTGAAACATGGCTCATTATTTTTTGCAACGCTTTGAAGACTCATAAATGTTGCCATCTCCCCATCTAATAAATTCAGACCAGAATGTTTGATTTCAACTTGTCCAGTCAATGAGATAAATGGTGTTTACCTATTTCTATCTACAGAAACTGTGCACCATAAAATGCTAAACCTTGCTTTCATTGTTCAACATGCAATTCTGTTATTCAAACCTGTACAGTCTTAGTTTAAAAAACATAACTCAGTACTACAGAAGGACGTCTTGCTATGTAAATATCCTCTATAAATGCTCCCTGAAAATATATTACCTTTGGAATATATTACCTTGAGGAAATGGTGGTTTCAGTTAATCAGATATGGCAATGTTGAGAAGAAATTTAGCTACAAAGAAGTTTCTTAAAATGTTAAAATAAAATCTGATTATGAGTATTATCAGACAGCTTAGTGCTGAAATGCTTTATTTTAAAAGCCAGCTTTATCTAAGACTGTCTAAGGTAAGATCAGGACACAGTTGGAAGTGATATAATCAATTAAATGGATTAAAGGTGCTTTAGAGGTTCATTCACAATACATGGAAAACCCCTTGATTGCAATTAAATTTAGAATTAGTCAGCAAATTTTGTTTAACATAAGAAGATAGCTAAGTATATCCACCTTTTTCCAGGCGGGTATACTTATATGCAGGTGGATTTCTCAGCAAGGAATGCTTGAAGGAAGCACTTGTAGCAAGGCTGATGACTTGGCACAGGACAGTCTACAGATCCATGCCACTTCTGTGGGTCCTTTTAACACACAGGAGTGAAAACCAGTTTCAGTTCCTGAAAGAAGCAGTTGCTTGCGGAAGTTATGTGCAGCCTTTCAAAAGCCAAAATTATCATGAATATGCAATAGCCCACTTTGGCTTTCAGCCCAATCTCACCACACATGATGAAGCTACGTGGAAAAGTGTATGATACAGTCTTCAGTACCAAGTCACAAACTTTGCTTTTCTTGTGGTCTAACAGAGCATGGTTTGTGAAGTTCCAGAGCCAATTAAACTGTATTAACAAGTGTAATTATTATTGTCATCAGATTTGCAATAATATTTATATGTAAATAAGTTTGGCTTTAGTGACTTTCAGTAACTGAGAAGTGTTAGCAGTATGATTGCCACAACACAAAGTTATTTGAGCATTATGTAGGCTGCTTTGTAATGCGTAATATCAACTTTAAGCTATCCCATCAGCTAAATATGAAACACCTCCATGAACTGTACAAAGAAAATACAGATCCAAGCAAAATTCAGATCAGGTTTTGCTGGAAAATCTTGGTGCTGAGACCTCTACCTATATGATCTATTGGAAGAACCTCTACAAATTTCCCAGTGAAGCTCATCCTCTTTCACAAATATGTAAGCAGGATAACAGGAAATTCATTACATGACATTTGTTAAAGGAGTTGTATTTTGGAAAAAGAAAGAAAACCAAGTTCCAGGCTGAAGATCCTTCTTGAGTCTTTGCTTTTGTGTAATAGAGTGTGAAGGAGTTGTAATGAAATATATGGGTTCCGGGTCCATTCTGCATTACCCCTACATGTAACAGACATGTGCTTCCTACAACAACTAAATACAGCCCTCTGACAGAGGATTTTCAAACATTTTTAGAGACACATTAGCTATTTCTCATTCAGCTAGAAATTGTTTTGTCAACAGTTCTATCCAAGGACCCACAGCACTGGTGGCACAAATAGGCCTAGTTCTATGATTATTAGGGAAAAACAATTATGGCTTGTTTTGTCAAAATCTGCATCATTTTGCTTACAGATAGTAACAGGCTGAAAGCTAGATTATATATATATATATATATATATATATATATATATATATATATATATATATATATATATATATATATAAAATATAGCAGCATCAGAGTTTTCTTTCTGGATTCCAACTTGTTTTTTCTTGTAGTAAAAACTCTTGGATGCAGAAACCATGTTGGTAGTCTAACACGAGACAGAAATTAAACTCGAAATAAACTCTACTCACTTCCTCCCTACCCCCTCTAGTAAGAAAGGGACAAAGGCAGACAGTACATATTGAGATGAAAATTCATTGAAAGCAAGCAGCAATGGAATAAGAAATGGACAGTAACAGTAGAAATATTAATAAGAAAAGCATTCAGTAAAAGCTGTTTTAAACATAAAAGATGTCCCCCAACTTAGTTCCATGTAGGTGCTGGGGCCAAGGCAAGATGGCAGCTGCTTCCATGCCCATCCCATACATGGCTTTCCCAGAGAAAGACAAGATGGCATGGGTTCCCTGCAGCTGATTCACCCTACCTGCAAACCCAAGACAATGGAAAACAGTAATGGACAAACCTCCAAAACCTATACTGTCCATGTCACAATGTGGTGCCTCTTTCTGGACCACTCCACTCCACTCCACTGGGGTTTGGTCCCAGTGACGTTGTTAATTCTGATAGCTCCATTCTGCTGGGGCTCGGGCTCAACTCATGCTTGGCTTCCATCCCCACATTTGCTGCTTCTTTTCCTGCAGCTGCTTTTGATTCACTGTTTTTCCTCAAGGGGCTTTTTCTTGAAGCCATGTCCTGCCTGTGTTTGCTGCTTCTCAGAGGGGTCTCTCAGAAGAACAGGAAAGGATGAGAGGCAGCAGCAGAGGGACAGAAGTCTCCAGAGCTGGTCCCACGAATCCAGAGTGTTACCTCAGCAGGCATCTTCTCCCAAACACAAAGGGAACAAAATGGCACATTTCCTCTATGTATTCACTATTTTCTTTTCCCCAGAATCATACTCCCAGAGATGATGCGGAAGGTACAGAATACCAGCCTAACCATACCCACGTGTCTATAAACTCTGCCAGATCTCCGCAACAAGAGCACCATGGGACAGAGTGTAATTTATTATCAGAAAATGGAGAATTTGCTCTTTGATTTTCTTAGTCATTTTTTTCTTTTAGTTAAAATAGCAAGAAAAAAATCAAGTTTGCCTTGGTTATTTTATTGTATTTCTTTCCAGAGGGATAACATATTTTTAATATATATTTCATGTAATTGCTCAGGTTGGAAAAGACTTCTAAGATCATTGCTTTGAGTTGTTAACTCACCATTACCAAGTCCACCATTAAACCATGTCCTTAAGTGTCACATCTACACATCCTTTAAATACTTTTTGGGATGGCAACTCAATCACTTCTCTGGCCAGCTTGTTCTAGTGCTGGCACACCTTTCAAAAAAGAAATTTCTCCCAATATCAAATCTAAGCCTCCCCTGGCAGAACTTGAGGCAATTTACCTTTGCCGTCAGCTTATAAAAACTTTTCTCTGCCATTACATCCTGACTCTATAACAGACTCCCACCATAGTACCTGCCTTATCAGCCTTTCCCCTGGTTTGTACCCATAAGAACTTGGCCTTATCATCACCATTATCAAGATCAAGATAGTCCCTAACCTACTGGGCTATTCCACGACCTCTCTTCTTTTGCCTATCCCTTCTGAAGTGTTTATAGACATCCATTGCAGCACTTGCGTTTTGTGAGACATTCCATCATTGTTGCGCTGTGATGTAATGGGGACACCAAACACACACCACACATCGTGTTTCCATGATGACAAATATGTCATAGTATTTATGATTCACAATGGCTTATGTCTTCTTGTTTGTTGCTTATGCTGAGTGTGTTGGTGTGCATGAATTTTAGTTGGGATGTTGATCCTATCCACTTTTCTGGGGAAAGAAGCTCTAATTTTTATGTGACCTTGCATCTTTTAAACAGTTTCTGGTATCAACTTTAAAAGATTTCCCTCCTTTTTTAATGAAATGGCAGAAGATGGTTCATATATTTTCCAGTTGCCTAAAACACAGTAGCATTTCCTGGAAAGCCAGAAGCATATTGGCCAAGTCTAGCAATTCAGCAATGAGTAATTTCATTATCAGTAATTTTGCCACGAGCAGCATATATACCTTTTTATCTAGAAAAATGTAGCAATTTCCATGTACAGCAAAAAGAACTGGTCTGCCATGCATGTAAATACAGCAAATATGTGCCACGTTTTTTAAAGAATAAAAAGAGTTAAGGGGGAATTGCCTTGCTGTAATTGTGAGACAAACAAAATTCTAGTGAAAAAATATGTCCCAACTAAACATCAAATGTTATTGATCTCATCGTGTTGCAGCAGTTTTTTTCTGAATGTATTTGGCTGATATTGAAACACAGTTGAAATTGAGGACACTGTTTTTTAAATTAATATAAAAAAATAAGGTCTCAACGATTAGAAAAAAAAGATAATTCATTCTGCAAAAGAGTTGTCCCTCCAGGTACCTAAGAAGACATTTTTACTCTCTGTGCTGTTTTTTTGAATGAAACAGGTACATCATAAACTGAAAATTACTGCAGTAGATCATTATGTTTCTGAAATATATTTAAAATTATTGCTGCCATAAAATATTCAATTCTAAAACACTTTCACCCCTCACCAAATGGTACCTTATCAGACAGGTTTTGATAAAAGACTTTGCTATTTCTCCTTCAAACACTAGTGATACCTATATTATCTGCCTCTGGCAATGCTCTGAGACATGATTATTAATGCTTACAAAATAAAGCATTACAGCAACACAAAGGACTGCAGTATTGAAATGTGAACACAGGCAGTGTGAAAATTTCTCTATTATGAAAATGTCAGTTCCATTTTTAAAACTGATTTGAAATTTCCATATCATAAAACACTAAAGTACAGGTAAAGAAAACTTTTAATCAGATGTATGTGGATTTTCTGATTCCTATAAATAGACATTTGAAGGAAGGCATGTTTACATAAATCAGGAACATCTCTGATTAGATTTAGCAATAAATCCAAAAGCTAATTTATGAAATTTGAATTTCTAAACTCATTAATTTCTTCAGGTCATTTCAAACGCATAACCAAATAATTTATCCAAATTATTCAAACAGGATATTCATCAACTCTCATGCCAATTACATGCAAGAGGAGAGAAAAAAAGTTGTTGCTGCCTTCCTATTCATTTTCTGGTTTTTCAACATTGTTAATCTCTAGTAGAATGTCTTCTTTGAAAACTGTATGACTTAAATTATCTGTATCTAGATCATTCATGTATCTAATCAAGTTGTACCCAAAACTGTTCCTCCTAAGAGCTCCTTCATACTTACTTTTCCTTTCTGGCATTTAAATGTGTACTTCTCATATTTCATGTGGTTTGCAGCCTTACTCCCTCTTTTATAAACCTTTGTGATTGGTCTTCCTTCACAAATTTACAGGTATGCCATTAACACAAAAATAACAGGAAGTACAAATTGCAATAAATTTCTTCAAACTTTCATTTATGATTTTTTTTGTTCATCTTCTCAAGAATTAAGAGCAACTGATAGTGAGTCCTTGGAAAGCATAAATTCAGGTTTTGCCTTTACTACCTCATGGGGAATTTTATTATCATGGCAAGTGATAGCAGAATCAAGCCAGCATGAGTACTCCTGGTTTTTACCATAAATTTACATCATGGACTCCTCAAGAAATTTCAGGATTTCTATCATTTCTTATGTGCTACTATGCACATTCAATTGTGTAAGTAACATTGCCACACAATTTTTACTATTAACATATGGACTAGAAATACTACAGATTAACATATACTTTTTAAGGTCTCAAACTATAGTATGGAATTTCCAAGAAAGTTCTAGAAATCTGTTCTGCTTTCATAATATATTTCACTGACCCAATCTCTGTGAAAATTATTTGAGCTATTTTTTTCAGTAATCCAATGTTCTGTTCTTTGGCAGTATAACTACACTGAGTTTCAGTGTCAAGAAAAAGCCTTTGTTTAGACTTATGGTTATGGATTTTCCTAAAACTGTAGCAGTGTACATACAAATGGTCACTCTCTGAGTACTTAAACAGTAAATGGGTATTTGTGGCACTAATTTTAAACATTTATTTGAGAATGTTTGGGAAAATTTCCTTAGTTTAATACAAAAACAGAAGCTGATTAGAGATAAGGACATAGATAGATCAGAGAGATAGATGGATGGATGGAGAGATAGATTAGATAGATAGATAGATAGATAGATAGATAGATAGATAGATAGATAGATAGATAGAAAGACAGAAAGACAGATATAGATGTATAGTTATTAATTTCAAGGTAGAATGATGGCGTGAAACATAGCACTGGGAGTTTTAGGTGCTAGGTATTTTCTAGTTGATTTATTTGAAACTAGGTTTCAGCCCTTGAGGCACAACTGTTGATTTCAGTGATTAATGACATGATGACAGCTTTTAGGACTTTATTTCAACTAACCATCCCCCTTTAGACATAGTATTGTAGACTTATATGTTTCATTTAGAACACAGATTATGGAGTTTTACACTGTAGAAGTATAATTTCTTAATCTTTAGTTTTAAGGGAAGAAAGATATCTGTAAAACACTAGAGAAAATGCTACTGTTGCTTAAATTTCCTTTGGTGGAAAGTGAATATATTTTCCATTTTCTTCTTTATCCTTCTGAATTTGGTTACGGTAATAATAAAATAAACACAGGAATGACATTGAAATCTTGGACTCACAATGTGACTTGAGATATTATTTAGCTTTACGATAAGAAAATGCAAAAAATATTTTAAAAGCCATAGAGTAAGGATAAAAGAGGAAATTCACTTTGTCATTTACTCACAATTGTATATTACCATACCTCTGGGGAGAAGTAAAGAGCAAATAAACAATTTTTCATCCCTGTTTTCACAGAAGACTTCTTGATGTAAGATGAGCTTTAAAAGAAACACCTTGATTCAGGTTCTGGCAAGCTGGCATCTCTGAATTAAGAAAATTGCTTTATCAACTCCTGTATAAATCTGACAAATCAACTGAAGCAAAGAAATAACCCTGGTAATTCAGCAAAAGAGTTAATTGTGAATAAAATAATATATTGAAACACGGATAAGCTGGAATTTCAAAATCGACTCATATGAAATATATTGCTTACTTGTCAAGGCCTCTTCTGAACAATAATACCCTTATAAACTCTTTTAAATGAGAATTCTACCTATGATATGAAAACGCAGCAAAAACATTTTGAAGGGAAAATTGTGAAACAACCTATGAATCACTAAGGAATTACTTTATAGAAAAGGAGAAATAGTATGATATGATATCTCAAGTATAGTATTATCATTTTTCAATAATGTATATTAGCTTTTAAACTTTTCTCTGTATTTATCTCATTGGCTCCAAAACAATTAACTGGTCCTTCTGCTGACATTATGCATGTGGCCTCCCTCTCCTCCACATCATTGCCAGAGATGTTAAGCAAGTGTTCTTCCTCTCTATTAATTTTCTCTTGATCTTTTTCCCTGTTTCTTATTTTTCCATGTATATGGAAAGGAGTATCATACTTTAAAGAATGTTTGATCACACTTTCTCTAGTTCTCTTTATTCTTCTGTGTATTTTCCCTCTTTCACTTTTTTCCTTTTCTCTTTTCCCTTTTCAGAGTCTTTTTAAGTCTCTCTCTTATTTTTTAACTCTCCCTCTCTAAACTTTTTTTCCTTCTGTCCCCTTTCCTACTTCCCTTCTCATGTCTTTAGTGTCATTATTTCTTCTATTTTCTTTCTCCCTCATTTTTCATTCCCTCTTCTATGCATCTACAATCTCAGCTGTCTTCCTCCATAGAAAATTTATTTTCTGGGATTCATTGATTTTGAAAATTTCTGTAAAGCTCTGAAATCAAGCAAGGATCTTCATTTCCACTCATAGGTTTGGATAAGATCTTATCTCCTAAAAAATGCTATGAAGGACACAACTATTTGTTTAGAGTGGAGAACAGGGCCCATTCAGTCTGGAATTTAGGCAGCAAGGCATGTCATGATGTGACCTGTTCTTTGCATTCCTATTCTCCCTGTGCTTTCTTTGCTCAAGAACTCTCTTGACAGCTCATGGTTTGTTCCTAGTCACAGAACAGAGTTGCCTTGTAGAGAAAAAATGTTAGAAGTACAACTTGCTTAGGTTTTTACTTGTAAATAAGAAATTTCATTATAATTTCAGTCTCAATAGGCCTATTGTTCCATTCAAGCCACAAAAATAGCACTTGAGGTATGTCAAGTCTGATATTAGAATAATTTCCTGTGTAACCAGACTAAACACCTGATTCTTAGTTTTCTCCTGAAACATGCTTGCATAACTTGTGTCAAAAAACAGTGGTTAGACTAGATCTTTTCACATTCTTTTTCTGAATAGCTGCTCTACCCCAGACAAAATCCACCAAATATAGATGTCATGGAGCTGGGAAAGAGTCTTTAAAGGACTTATGGAATGAATACAAGTTACATGAGAAATTCATGGAGGGCCAAGATCCATTGTATGACATATCTGTTACGTAGTACTGTGAAACCTGGTGTTGATTTTCAAAGTGATGAGGTCATCATCAGAAAGTCAAACTACCAACCTGGATATCAAATTTTCAGTATCACAGAATCACAGAATGTGGCAGGTTGGCAGGGACCCCAGTGGGTCATCTGGTCCACCCTCCCTGTTCAAGCAAAGTCATCCCAGAGGACATGGCACAGGATTTCTCCCTAGAAAGGATTTCTTTAATCTCCCCAGTGAGGGAGACTCCACAGACTCTCTGGGCAATCTGCTCAGTCACCTGCACGGTAAAGAAGCTCTTCCTCATGTTCAGGTAGAATTCCTGAATATGTATATCCAGAATGAGAGAACAAACATTTTGTCCAAGAAATTAATCTGGATCATATTCCTCCCTAAAAGTGAAAGCTTCCCTTGAATTTTGTTTATGGTCTGCCTTGAAACTATGAATAAAAGATATCTGCTAGTGGCAGTTGAGCATCTGTAATGTATGGAATTCTCAGCTATCGTAAGATCAAATCTCTCTATGGTAATTAAAGAGATACAAGGTGGCAGTTTTTACTCACTGACCAAAGTTTGAAATTGGCTACCTGTTGCCTAGTTCATATTTTATCCTTGTTCCCATTACACCCAATCTTTTCCTCTCTTCCCCAGAGAGGACCGTTAAAGAATAAGTGCTTTGTTTTTTTATCAGGATGATACACAGACCCCAGCTACAGTTTTACTGCCATGTCCAGGAGTTAATCAAACCTTTGTTTGCAATATATTCCCCTTATAGCCCAATTGCTATGTAACGGCTGATTCAAGTTTTAATTGCCTGATAAATTGAGTGCAAAATCCTGTGGCAGAAAAGGAAATCAGAGAAAAAGAGGATGGTTCTCCGGCAAGTTGATGTACAAACAGTTTTCTTCTTACAAGTAGAAATAATTTGCATAAATTTGAGCACAGGGATAAGCAGTTACAGATGACACCAGGTAATAAAGCCAAAAACCAGGAAATTTAACATTCTTCTGTCATGGCCTTTTTATTATGCTAGCTATTTTCACTACTCACAGAAATTAGAAAACAATAGTTGCTGCTTATGTCATCACTGTGACTGCACCAATTTCATTAATATCATGCTACAAAATGTATATTTTTGGTTGCTTTTACTGAAAACTATTCAGTAATTTAAATTAAAACACAGTGTTGGGAGGATGTTATATACATAGATATTGCCTATGAAAAGGTTTGCTTGGAAAGTCAGTTAAATTTTAGATTTGACATCTGACATAAAAAACTATAAACAACACTTCAGATCCATATGATCTGCCAAATACTGTATGTTTTTGTAACAAGTCTGGTTCCACCTGCTATGGAAAATATACCATTCCATAAGTACGATGATTTATTTGATAATATATGCATATTTTTATGTGTATGGAAATGCATTTGATATGCATATGTCTCAAAGGTAGGTATTTGTCTTTTCAGAACTCAGTGGTTTACTTTGAGCCAAAAGAATGAAGAAAAGATGTATATATATTATCATAATATTTTCAGGAAAATAAAAACAAACTTCTCCAGCATTGTCTCCATTATATCCCCTTGTTACCCTTCTAGAACATAACAGGGGTCCTCCGTATTACCTTGAAAGTGGGCAGACCAGATAAAAGGGAGGGAGAAGTTTCAGATTTTATATGTTGAAGATAGAGGACACAGCTGGAACTCCATTTCCTGTAATAATGCATCTTATTTTCCTTAAGATCTCCCATATAAATATCATGACTCCATCCTGTCTCCATACTCTCAGTAAAACATTCATAAGACTGGAGCAATTTTTCTGAACCTTCCTTGTAAACACAATGCCTTACATGGTTCTTTATAAGTAATTTCAGATAGTTGTGAGTAACATAAGGTGACAAACCTTAGGATTTATACATCATATTTCTCCTTCATAGGATATTATGTAGGATCCAGTAAACTCAAAGTATAGTAGAGTTTTAAAATGTTATTTATAAATTTTATCAGTAGCACTCTTTAAGTTTGTTTAATGACTAGTTTCAAAGGATATCCAAAGAAAAAAGCAAGAAACTTGAAAAACAACTGTGCAAAGAAGCAAGTCTCAAAAATAAAAGGAAGTTTCCATATTTCCACATGCACCTCAATTCCAGAAAACATGGAAAACAACACTGGCCTGACTAGAAGATCTGGTTAACTCTTATAAAAAATTAAGAGATTTCCTAATTAGCTTAGCACTTGGGGCAGTACATGTGGATTTTGACTACCTGGATGAATCCTAGATGTTCTCAGAGTTCTGTGAATGAATGGGTAGACTTTATTATGTTTTTGTATCCCATCATCCAAGCTTCACCAGTAAAAAAAATCAAACAGATGCAAAGGTTTTTATTTTATTAGTAGATCTTGCTTACCAATTTTCTCATTAAATAGTAGTTTTGTTTCTCCCTCTGATCAGCAAATTCTAAAATTATACTAAAACTTACATGTGAATACTAATAGATATATATATACACAACAGTAAACGATTTCTTTCTCTACAGAAATACTAAAATTATCTGTAGGATAAGATTACTTCAGATTATAAGATTATACCAGATGTTTTATCATTCTGTTGTATCTGTTGGGATCTCTGGTACCTTTTTTAGCAGACTTCTGTATTCATTGCAATATTGTTATTCATAACTCTTATATTGCAATGTTACTGTTAGCACAACAAACCACACCAACGAGTTACTGCAGAACTTTTAATTTGAATCAGGCCTCCTTTTAGATACCATAAAGACATAATGTATGATGGCACAGAGATTAGAGATAGAAGAATACAGCAGGAGTGCTCTGTTTAAATTGGTTTATTTTTCTCATGGTAAGTTACAACTATTTTAAACCAGCACTTCTCCCTCACTCATGAGCAGACTAGTGACCTCTAAAAGACAACATAGAAGGCCTAACACAGACTCCAGATGTGACCACAATTTCAAGATGTTACCTGAAGTGATCCAGTTTATGAGCAGTGGGGAAATCTTAGCATATTACACTTTAAATGTGACTTGTGTTTTGACATCTGTAACTCCCTAGATCTCCAAAACAAGTACCCACTTCCTCCTAGCAATTCAGAAGTTTTTCTGGATTCCCCAGTCTCCTTAGCTACATGCATCACTTCTGTTCTTTGCTCAGAATCGGCTGTTTCCAAGAAAACTAGTGAGGAAAAGGTGGATCTTCTCAAGAATCAGGCTACCTTTTAAGCCATACCAGATTTGCCACTTCTCTGGTCTTGAAAAACAGTGACAGGTCAAACACAAATAGTGATAGGGAAGAAGTCTGAGGTTTCACATACTATGCCTAAAAAAGGTCAGCAAGTTTTTTTTACCCCAATCAGAAGATAGCACGGGCTGGACAACACAGAGTGAGGTGAGATTTGGACCACTCTTCTCCACTTCAGAGTTGTTACGTGGGAAAAACAAGCTGAGCTGAACAAGAAAGGTGACATCTTTTGTACAAAACAGTACTGTCAACAATATTGTTTCTTACCAAAACAGGTACCACGTGATAGACTCTCAAAAGAGATCTATCATTTTAATGTGTTCTTGACCAATGCAGTGTCTTCAAATGCAAAGAATTTTGAGAGGAGATAGCATTGTTTTGAGAGGAGATAGCATACACTGCTGTGTATGTTGCAAAGACCTGCTGTCTTTCTTACAGAAAAGAGCAAGGAGTTTGTGGCTCATCAGTAAGGACATTAATGCACCACTACCCAGTAGTGTAATTCCCTTCCATATCATAGGTATTCATGCAACTTCAAAGATCTGCAGGGAGAGCACAGATCCATGTGAAGCTGAACCTCTCTCCCATTACATCTCCATAAAGACCAGCTTCGTCTCTCTCTCTCTCTCTCTCGATCACTTTGCGGCAGTGCCTTCTGGAAGCCACTGTAATTCATATAATGAGTTACTCAGTGTTAATTATATATGTACATTAATAGCCTTTAATATGTATATTATAATAGCCTTTGGACAAAATATATAAATACTCCCATTCCAATTACCGAAAATGCACACATGCTTTATAACTTGTGAAAATATGATGGGGGCACGCATGGGGTGTTGTGTGTTTCCCATTAAAAAGAAGGACATTTTTGACAGATGCAATATGGCAGAATATATCAAGACAATTAATTTATGTTCATTCCACAGAGGTGTTTTTTTTTAATTTCTCAGCATGACCTCTGTTTCATGCTCAACAGAACAATTAAAAAGGGATTAGTTTATAGACTGAAATCACTCAGAGTTTTATCTTTCCATGTAAAACTTATCTAGTCTAAGTTTGTTTATATGTTGATTGATGGAAACCATAATAATTTCTTTTGCTTGACTCAAACATTCTGATTGAATATTTCAGCACATTCTTGTTGTTTTCATAGCTTTCTGATCAAATACTTTTTTTTCCCCACTTTTTTATTTTACATAAATACAACTGTTTCCAGGACCCAACAGCTGGCACTTGGTGACTGAAGGGATGAACAGGAAGACTGTGTATTCATAGGATTACAGAACAAGCTGAAAAGAACAATTTATGCAGAGTTTTGTAAGTTTAGTGAGGCAGAAAATAGATTGAGGTCCAGAGAAGAAATGATGTGTCAGTCAAAGCTAAGCATACAGACAGAGACTTCCACAACAGAAGAGTAGTCATGTGCTTTCTTAGCTTTTGTGACTTCAAGAGTTGCTTTTGAGTTTGGGTAGAACAGCAAACAGATGATTGTAAATATCATACTCTTAAGTGACTTTTTACAAGTCTCTTTTAAAATCTGGCAAAAGCAAGAACAAAGCTGCCTTGAAAGATGTAGAAGATGGTTAAATGTCTTTTAGGAAGCGTCCTGAAGAGGGAGAAAACTGCGGCTGAACACTGTGACTTTGCCATTTACACATAACCCTTGTGTAAACTATTTTCTCAAAATGTGTAATTTCATCAAATACAATCCATTTTTCTGTACTGTAATGTAGGTCAGTGCTCTGTACTCAATACTGACAAATGAAAGCTAGAATTATATGTATGTAGTGTACTGTAGTTGTCTTTACCAAGACAGGATACTGTAACTGTTTCTCAAGCACTCCTGTGTGGATATTTCTGTCTGACAGCTTCTGCTGATCTCCTTTCTTTATTTGATTGATAAACACGGAGCTGCTCCCTGAAATGACTAAGATTTTACAAGCAATATTATACTACAAAATATTATTGGCAATACTATGCAAATTGCCACAAAGGCATTAGACTGCAATTTAGCCAGCATTTTAAAAAGCTACCTGCTACCTATGTGACACACCAACTAAAACACCTGTTCATTTTCATTCGAAGTATCTATTTCATCATTTTACTTCAAGCACATTCTTAGTTGCTTTGAGATAATGGTGCTCAAATTTGATAACATTTAAGAAGAAAGAATGGCTTGAAAGAATCCATGATCCACAAGCAATGATCATATGTCTTTGCTAGTCTGAATTACACACTGACTTCAGTTACATCCCCTCAGTAACAATTTTATAGGTTACATTGAATGCCTGATTAAGATTTATATTCTATAGAACACAATGATCATTTAATAATATCATCATTATTGTTGGGTACTTTACTGATACTTTTATGGGTTAGAGTTCATGTGCACAAAGAGTAAGAAAAGTCACTTCACTGTTATGTCACGGATAAGAAATAATAGATCATCCAATTTTCCGAGACATGTTTCTCCTATCTTTTATCAGCACACTTCTATCAACATATTTAGATATTTGTGGCAGGTTAATATGGGCCATTTTCACCTGGCAACAGCATCAGTCCTTAGCAACAGGACGTGCGTATTCAAACTGCTGGTAACATTGAGCCAAAATGGAAGATCAGACTACAGAAACCTTTGGATAATGTATGTCAGGAATTTTCATATATTATTTCACCTTGGCAACCATTTCATTTAATTCCCTAGCAACTCTGAATATAAACTCAGTTTTGGATTTTTTTTTCTGTTCAAAATTACCTCTTGAGAACAACTAAGATGATTCCCTTATTAACTTTAATGATATTCAGTGTTTCACTTATTTCTAGTTTAAGATAAATGGCAGAATTCAATATTGCACAGCAGTGCTCTAAATCTACGCAGTATTTCATGGCTTAAAAGCCATGAAAATTAAGACAGTACAGCTGCAATTTAATGTTATTCTTCTACTTCTTTATATATACTAGTATGTAACTGCTATTTCAGAAATTTTGATTAGTACTATAAATGTACAAAAATCATTGTGTTCATCCATCAAACTTCTTGTATCCTGTCTAAGCAAGACTTTATATTGTTTTGATAATAAGGGCCTACATATTCCTCTACTGGAATATTTGAGGGCAAAATAATTTGTCCCTGAAGGGAACAGAAAGACTCCACTGCTATTTTATCCCCATTCATAGGTATTCCATTTACTTACCCATTGGTAGAGAAGTATCAGCTAAAATCATGGTCGGTATCTTATGATAAATATCCACTTTGGCTGTTATTGTATCTGTAGTGCAGCAGATCTTGTGGGGATTATTGTCTGGCAGTGGTTCCTCTAAGCGTTAGCATATTGTATAAATTTTGTTTTCTACAAGTATCTCACTATATTGAAATAGTTAAATTTCTCACTTTTCTGTTTAAAGAGCCTTCTGGACTCCATGTGTGAATAATTAAAGGAGTATTATCCCACTTTGCAATCTTAAGGAGATTGATTAAGTTGGAATATATTTGTGCATATCATAGAATTCAAGTGACAAAAAGGGAGAAGAAAAGGGAAGCAATGTGAATGATCACAAAGCTCACTAGTATTATTTGTGTCTTCCAATTTTTACTATGTGTTTCCTTATTCAATTGCAATAACAAACTATCTGTTCCTCTCTTCCCTGGCCTCCTTCCCCCTTCCCCCAGCAGTTTAATGGGCTGCATTGGATATGAACTTTGTCCCTTTTTCAATTTTTAGTGCTGAATTTTGTTTACACAGTCTGTCTAGTCTCCATATGGGTTTTTAAGCAACAAAATAATTTTACATGATCAGAGGAAGCTTGAGATTTTAGGGATATAAGTAATCTGACCCACAAACACAATGACTTTTCTGGTTGTTTTGCTGATCAGTCTTTAATGTTGTGACTTAGCACTTGACCACACACTAAGTAATATTATTCATCTTACGGCATCATGAAGCACTGATCTGTTCCAAATCTTAACTGCAAGTGATGTTCTTTTATACAATGTGCACATTGTAAAGTTATACAATTTTTTCTGCATATACAATTATTTCTACATATCCTTTCTGCCTCAGCAACTAGACACAGAGGACATTTCTTATTGTTGTCATGGGCATGTTTTGAAATTTCTTCACTTCCCATGGTGTATTTCCACTTAACTAAACTCAGTTTCAGCTTATTAAAAACAAGGTCCTCTGGATTATAAAATAGCCTCAGAGCAACAATAAGCACAATGAAAAACAACAACAACAACAACAACAACAAAACAAAAACAAAAAACCACCAACACTAAAACAAAACCCAAACTAACTCAAAACCTAAAAATCTCTCTTGCTTGAACAAGAAAATATATGACAAAATGTGGTGAAATAAATTGTACATTATCAACATTATTATCTTTCAGTTACTTGTATTCTCTTTGTGTGCTATTCTTTTTGAGTCAGAGGCATGAAAATTCTGTTAGTGTATCAGACAAGAATGTGATTTCTAGAATGGCAATTCTGTAAAAATTTTTAGAGTTCTGTGTAAATTTTAATATACCTGGTTGTGTCCTAACATCATGTTACTACATTAAGTTACGTTTTCCAGATGAAATAGCAAGTATATATCTCATAGGAGCATATAAAATTATGAGCACATATAAATATATTTTCAGATTTCACAAACTTTAGATAATCAACAGAACTGTTCAATATGTTGTGAAACCTAACACTGGAATTCTTAATGAAGAAATCAAAGTCAGAGTTTAGTATGTCTTATTACCACAGAACCCACTGGTACCTTTGTTCTTTTTGTAAGCCTTTTACATTTATTTTGGCTTCAGAATACCAAAAATAAACATTTTCCATATCATTTTTTTCATGAGAAATGAGCAAAAGGTGTCTTGTAATCCCTTCTTTGGCTGTAAAGACAAGTTAAGACGCAATAAAACAGTATTTTATCATAAGAAATAGAAATCGGAGATGTTCAAGCACCACATACAGAAATGAGAGGGCACATTAAAAATTTAATGTGATTAATTTATCTTTTAAGAATATGTTAGAAAGAAATTATATTGGCTGAGTAACCAGTTTATTCCCTTGGGGAAAAATAGGTAGAAAGGGTTCAGGCTTTCATAACAGTACAATTATAAAGCTATTATTTATACAGAGGTTTCTGGAATAGGTATGAAATAAAAATCATATTTTAAATTAATTTCTGGTGCTAGTTAATGGACTGATTCAAACCACATAATGGGGCTCAGGAAAATTCATCCATGGCATTCAGTAAATTTGGAATCAATCCTATGACTTCTCTACACTAACAGAAGAATGGTGAATATTGTAATTCAGATTTTTAAAAGCATTTAATGAGTTTTCAAAGTCAAAATGAAATATTGAAATGCCGATATCATGAATATGGCAATGTCAAGATAGATTAATAAATCAGGATACAGATTTATTTATGCATGTGTCTTCAGTTACAAATCATTTTGCAAATTAGTAAGAATATTCAAAAATAGTTCTGAGATTTCTCTTCTAATAGCCAGACTTGGGGTAGATCAAAACACCAGAAATTAGTCAGAGAAAATAGCACGATAAGAAAATGTAGAAGTAAATAGAGATTATTTCCTTTCCTTTTAAAAGGAAAACATGGGCAATATATTTTTTGAGGAAATTAACAAAATAGTAACCTTTAGTAGGTGGAAAAGTCTTGATGTGTTCTACACAAGAAAGGAAAACGAGTCATTGCTGTAAAATACTTGCAGACATTGTTCTAAAATGCAATATATCTTGAGAGATTTAAGGTTTTACATGTCACAGATCAGACCCCAGCTAACACTACTTAAATTAATTTTTCTGGAGTGGATACACTTCCTTGCAGTGTGTGTTACTGTTGTTAATCATTTTATTGACTGAAGTTCATCCCTGTGCAGAGGATCTCTCCAATACCCATGGAGAGAAATTAAAACTTGTTCCTGCAAACACTTAAGCATCTGCTTATTTTTGCATGAGTAAGGAGCTCTTTTCAATTTTAGCAGGCTTGCTGATGTGTATAGACTTCAGTGTTCATAAATGTTTCATAGCATCACTGTTGAGAAAGACCGTGTTCCAAATGTGCGGCACATTTATCCTGTACTAGCCCTCAGTGTAATTGTGCATTTGCATTAAGTAAGCTGTTTCTTCTGCTGAAATACAAAAAAAGTCAGCTGCTTGATCACCTATTATGAAAAATAAAAATATGTTCCTATATTCCTTACTTTTGTCTCAGAGGAAACATTTTACTGATATGTAGACCAACAGGCAAAAGGTGCAATACCACTGAAAGCAGTGGAGCTGTGACTGATAAAACTAATACTGGTACTAGGCTGAAGACTTTGTTGCAGTGCTTCTGCATAAGATATTGCTTGAATAGAAACTGCATATTTAGGCTTTTTCATTTATAAATAAAATAAAAAATTATAAAGATTGAGGGAAACTGGCTTTTCTGTGAAAGATTGTCATTGAAAGATGGACCAAGAAAAATGGATTTTGAGGTCTGCTAAAGAAGACAGGTACCTTGATACTGAAGACAGTGTCTGGCTTAAAATAAGAGAAAAGAAAAAGAAATAAAATAAAAAAACTAATTAAAAAAAATCCAAAAGGAAAGTAATGGAAACACCAGTCTGCTCTAAAGCCAACAATTTCTAAGTGGTGGTTCCTCTGAGTAGAGAGAGGGAGGGAATTATTGAAATATGAGAAGAAGGGAAAGCAAAGACTGAAGAATGAGAAATGGAAACCATTATATCGTTCACTGGAAGAACTTCATATGAAGTTGACATACAAAGGACAAATTCAAAACCCTATCTCTTCAGCAGTGGAAGTCCTCAGGAAGACCTGAAATGATGTTTTTAAAATATTCTTACAAACAGAACAGAAAACTTTCCAGTAGAGGACAATTCTTCATTTATCTTAATTACATTTCATCTCTCAAGTACAACAAAGGTTGTACCCACTGATTGTCCATTAGATACTTTATTTATTCAACAGTAGCATATGTAATTTACTTTTCTAAAAATATGCCTTTCCTCTGAAGCTTTCTTAAAATACACTTGTTTTATTTATTGTTATGTTTTTGGAAATACATGTCCTAAATTGCCTTAGAGCACAGTGACATTCCTTTGCTCAATATATTTAACACTCAGTTGGTCACTTGCATTCAATGCTTACTGAAGGAGCTAAATCATGTATAATTTATGTCTTTTACCCTGTCAGTAGAACTTCACTTTGACTATTCACATGTGAAAAATTATTCATTCATCTAAGTATTTTCAAAATTCTCCCTTTAGGTTAGGGGGAGGGAGGGTTGACATTTTTGTCTCTTTTGTTGAAATTACTGAGGAAAGGAGCACCTAAAGTAAAAACCTCTCTTTTAGCTTTAAATGGGAACTACTGTTTATTATACATTTTGCTACAAAGCTCCTAGAAGTATGTGGTAAGAGGATGGAAACTGCATTGAAATCCAGAGTCATGCTGACACGCTTCCTGAATAGATAATATACAAAAAAAAAAATACCCCAAACATTTACTTAGATGTGGTGTTAGCTTTTTTACTCTTCTCATCCCTACAAATTCACAGTTTCCCCATTCCCCAAAGAGCTTTTTTCACTCTTGCAAACAATATTTCATGAAGAGCAACTTTTACATATTCTGTCTCTAAGGTCACCTCCCAGTGCCTTTTCATAAAATTGAAAAAAAAACGAAACACAAAAAACAAACAACAACAACAAAAAACTCCTGAGTATAAGAGAATAAAATGTATCATAATAAATTGTTAGTACCAGTTTAGAATATTGTTCCCTTGGGTGTCTTCAAAAATACAGTAAAAGTACTGTGGAGACATAAAATCAGATTATCTTCAGGATCTGTGAACCAGAGCAAGAATCAGGGCCAGATTAAAATGAACAAACAGTGAAGCTATTCTATCGAGCTTGGCCTGGCACAGATGCCTCCATCAAAAATGAAAGTACAAAGGGAAAAAGAACAAAAAAACGTGTTGATTGTTGCAGTGTCTCCTCTTGGGCCCTGAGGCATCTGCTGCACAGAGAACAAATGCTTAGATTTGAATTACCTTCCTTCCATTTTTGTGTCTCCTGCTGTAGTCCTGTAAGCTGAATTAAAATTAGCTTTAACCATATTTCTTCTGCTCACTCTTTTTTGTGAGCACAGTATGGGATAGATAAGTCAGCATGGTGTACATAGGATCTACCCTCTGTTTCCCAGCTATGGGCAAGGTTCCAGCACAAGGTCCAGGAGGATGGTGTATACCTAAGCCAGCCCATCCTCCATTCCTGTAAGATGGGAGAGTAGAGGTAGCCAGAGAAGGCAGGAAGACCTGATTGCCTTGTGGTGGACATAAAGAGGCCTTCTGCAAGAACACAACATCAGTTTCACTTCTCTCCACAGGCTTCAACATACACTGACCAGGTTCCTATAATATTACTTTAATTTTTTAATATTCTAATCTGGAATATGTGTGTGTTTGCCAAGGAAAACCATTAACTGCTGGTTTCTATGTAAATTACATGAAATAGATAAATAGTTCAAAAAATTTGGTTGCCTCAGAAATGCGTTCAGCAAAATCACTGTTAAAGTAACAGTTCTTCTCTCTACCCAGGTTCATTTAAGACTGACTAAGATAACAACAAAAATTTTAGTAGAAAACTGAGGATAAGTAAATCCTCTGCTGTGGAAAACATAACCAAAGAAAGATTTCTCATTAAGAGAAGACCCCGTCTGTGCTATTTGCGAACTCATTGCCCTAGTTTTGTGCATGGGGGGATAGGACTCTGTCCGGCTTCCAAAAAGAAGGGTGTGGCTTCCTGTCAAAAACCACCGTGGTGGCATCATCTGCCACTGTTCATTGTTTCCAGGTCCATAGTGAGCATTTTTGCATGTGAATCACTCTCTCTTTTGTATACTTCTTTTATTAATATGACTGTTGTTGCTTTTTGTTTTTTCTCACTGCTGTTTCTAGTAAACTATTCTTATCTCAACTAATGATCTTCACTTTTAGTGCTTCCAATCCTCAACTCCAAGCTGGAGGGGGAAATGGGAGGCAGAGGGGGAAAAAGCAAGTGGTGTCTAGTTTGGAAGAGTCGTAGTGGAGACATCAAATTGGGCAGCATCATCCCTAAACCATAACCCACATAAAAATCCTTTTCTATTTCTCCATCATAAATAATGGTTCTGCTAGTGTTTTTCAATTAATTAAGCCACAGAATATTAGTTTTAAAATCTTCAGCTAGAATTTCAGAACACAAATTTAAGTTGAAGACATTCTGCCAGTGCCTTGAACTTGAAAAATCCTCTATCATTGTTAGATCCCTTGGAAGCAAATAGTTCTGCTTACTAGAAAAGTGCAGCACATTTTAAGAGGCAATTCCCTTTGAGAGCTGCCTTTAGACCTCTTAGAGGGAGTGTCTGTAAATTTTTCATCACATTAACTAAGTATTGAATTGGGTTCTTAATTTAAAATTGAAAATATTTATTGATTGCATTCAAAAATCTAAACATAGTATAAAATCTATTTCTGTTTCTCTTCCCACAATGAAAGTGAATATCTATTTCAGTCCACTGAAAAAGATTGAGTTCATTTTTTTGTAAGTCATAATTTGAAGGATAATTCTTTTGCCTTTTGTATTACATGGATTTACTGTTATATAGAATGAAATCTAATAAAGTATGTGTACTTTTTAATTGCATAGAACTCTTTTCCTATTAGAGATTAAGTACTCAATGTAAAGAATGTTCTCTTCACTTGGATTCAAAATTAATAAAAAATAAACTTGCTTATGACAAATTTTAGTATAAATTCTCTAACTACATAATTTATTATTCATTTCACAAAGCTTTACTTTGCCTATTTTTTTCCTTAGGTGAGAAATTCAGTGGACAGCAGAAAAATCTACAAAGGTTCAAAGTAAGATTTCACATCTACTCACTTTCTAAGTCGTCATTGTCTTTTTCCTGTAAGGCCTATAAATACTTTTGGTTTGGATTTCCTGTTATAAACCACAAATATCTTTCTAATTAGCAATTTTTGTTAAATCTTGGAAAGCGTTTCCTGTTTGAAATTCAAATTTCTCCTAGTCATAAAATAGAACATAATTATTGAATCAGTAGACTATGTAATAAATGCATAGATACCTCCTAAGGTGTGGGAGTAAGATCATAGATCAGATTTTGCAGTTTTGGAAAAAAAGTCTGGTTGCCTCAGCATGATTGCTAAATTGTGCTATGAATTAAATGGAAATTTAGTAAATGCATTGAATGATTAGTAACAGCAACTAAAAAGGGTACTGTGCATTTCTAGCCTTCTGTTTTGTGTACTATCTCACACTGGCTTTTGTACCAGGAATAATACTTACCTATAAAGGCTGAGTAAGACTGGACAGCAATACTCTGATTGTTGTAAATATTCTGCAAGGTATAGCTATAGGAGAAAGGGGCGCCAACTTTTATTACTCTTTCTACCTACTTTGTATAAGTAATATGTTTGATAGGTACATATGACCTGACCTCTCTTTTTAATGAGTAAGGTAGGGCATAAACTGAAGTATGTCAGTCCCCAGTGATAAATGATTTATGACATGTAAAGTATCACAGAAAAATTGTGATTATTTTATACGTGTACAGGAAGTTTGGCAATTTATATTACATTCTATATACTATAAAATATATGTATGACAATGTAAAGGAAATTTGGTGGTGTTGGTCACACCATAAAAGCTCAATTATTTCTGTAATCACAGGTAATCTTCAAGTTTCACACCTTAACCTATTAAACTTAAAACCGTGACAAAAAAGCTGAAAAAGCTAGCGGGAATAATAACACTTATGTACCTGGGATTATTAAGCTATTTAGAGAACAATTAATAATATGTGGGTAAATATAGAAGAATACTAAGATGATTCTGTGAATGAATAAGAGTAAGGTGAAATTTAGCATGCAGAAAATGTGAATTTATACTTCTTGAAAAAAGCAGTCCTAATATCACAAGCACTCATAATTTGAAAGTGATTATTTTTCATCCTGAGTTAGATAGCTCGTTTATAAAGTAAATAAAGCAACATGAAAAAGAGGGCAAGATGAGGAGCATGACAAAATAGGAGGATCAAAAATAGTAAATCAGTTAATGTGAGTAAGGACTACATATCTAACATGCTTCAATCTGGAAGAGACATAAACAGAGGAAACCATAGAGAATGTAGGAATCCATAAAGTTAGAGAGTTTCAGGTCTGTGGGAAGACAGACAGGCCTCAGTGCAGCAGAGTTATGGATATTGCTGATGCACCTTGTTAAGCTGTAGCGAAGACAGATCTTTGCATAGACAAAACTATGTATTATAAAGATTCTGGAAAATAAACGGTTCCGACACACCCATCAGTAGTCCCGTCCCGTTCGTGCTTGTATATAAACTGCCGACGCAGAGAAGTTTACAGAAATAATGTCTGGGGTGTAAAAAGTAAAAGAAGAAACCAATTATTCATATTTTATTCCAGTATTAAAACCATAGTCTGAAAAAATGGAAGTAAAGTTAAGAATAAATGCAGCTTGTAGAGAAAATCTGAAACTTCTCGCAGAAAGTTATTTGGGATTAAAAATATGCCATAGTCTCAAGGAAGAAAAATCCCATAAATATGTAAATACATTGATAATCCCTCTAGCTTCAGAAACTCCCTAAGGATCAGTCATGTCAATACATGCCTAAGGGTAGTAAGACTATAAAATTGTACTGTTCTAACATTTGCCAAAATTTCCTTTATTAGCTACTTGATACTCAGGGGCACTATTGCATTATAAATTTGACCATTATTGCTTTTATGCTACTGCTTATAGAATATGATACCAACTGGAAAGCAACAAAAAAATATAGCTAGGGAGTTAAATAAGTTACCAGACACACACCTTAGCCTCTCTCTAGCCTCCCTGTTTTTATGGATTTTTTATGGTTTATTTCACTCTCAGTCTTGTGTTAAATGACAGTGACAATACCAGAAGTCCAGAAAAAACTTGTTGTTAGGTATGAAGTTCCAGCAGAATTCATCTTTGCTTAGGTAAATCATATTGCATAATCCCAGCAAATACAAACCATGTTCTGTACCAGCCTCAGTGGAGGGAGATATTCTAAACCATAAGAGATTTAGTGAAATGAAGTCAGAATTTTCTTCTCAGATATTCCTCCCCAAGATGTTTACAGACAATAATATGAAGTGAAAAGCATTAAAGATAATAAGGAAAACTGAACATACCAAGTAAGAAAGGTTGTTGTGCTTCTAGGAAAAAACTGGAATTTATGATTATGGCAAGACAAAAATAAAGATAACAAATTAATGGGATTAGGCAATTTAACTAAGAAATACCTCTGTGTTCAAAATTCAACTGGTGTTATATGTTTGAATAGAAAAATAATTATTTAAAGTCTTCTCTTATGAAAATGTCTAAGAATTGGGGTTTTTTTTAAGTGGGAGACTCATACGCTTTTCATCTTTTGTTTTGTTTTGGTGTTTTGTTTTTTTTTTTTTGCTTGGCTTGTTTTTTTCTTAAAGTGGAAAGAAGTAAATATTAAAAAAAAAACCAGAAGAGAACATGGGAGAAGCTATTCTTCCTGCAGTCATCAACACCTGTCTTTCTTTTTCATTTTTATTTTCCCTATTGGCATTAGCCAGATAAGTTTCTGTTCTTTCTGGCTTATATGTTGATAAGGGATTGATGGGCACACATGTCACTATACTCCTGGACAGGCACTGCCCAAGGTCTGCGTTTATCTGCAGAGGTGTTCTTAACAGCATCACCCTTGATCAATACAAGGCATTATTTTAAAGTATTCCCTCTATCTCTCTGTCTTTTATGTTTCAAGCGAGAAAGAAATAACAGAGGCAAAGACTGAAACAGGGTGTCTAGAGCTAATTGACTAGCATATTTAAAGTGGGTTGTGGTTGCTTAGAAACATTTATAGACTGTAACCAAAGCTTCATTATTAAATAGTCCGCAGGGCAATGTAGGACAACATGTTTTTACAAAAGCAAGATCCACAGAGAAAGATGGTTTGTAGCCTAATATTGAAAGGAAACATATTTACAAATATTTTTTTTTACAATTTATTTTTAAGTCCAATTAAACAACATTATTGAAAAAAATTTAACAACACTTATGTCAGTGCAGTAAACTGAAATTCAGGGTCATGACAACTTACTATTTATTCTGCAAGGCCCTCTGTTAATTCCAGAAGTAGTTATTTCTACGTGGCTCCCCTTGAGAGTAGGCAATTTATTTATTACAGTAAAGTGCATATTATATAGGAAGAATCTGATTTTGGAGATCAAAGGACGCTGAGATGCGTAAAGTGCAGCAATCTTTGATTACACAACAATATTGTGTAACAATGTTATAACAAAAATCTGGAAGGGAGGACATACTCGAAGTCTGAACTCTGTAGAGGGGAAGGCAAAAAATGTATCCTATGAACATATTGGTATTTCCAAGGCAGAAGTCTTATGAAAAGTATATAAAATAATCTATAACCAACTATATTTGTCAGTTGAAATCTCTTTATCTAATTATTTATTTCAAAAAGACCCATAAATAATGCTTATGGAGTAATTTATTTTGGGATCCTTCATGACAAAAAAATGTTCAGTCTTTCTAAAGCACGTTTTAAATTTCTTCACAAAGCTTTAGTGAAATGTCAGAGAATTTTTATTCCCAGGTAATGCATTTTTATTTTCCTGCTACACATGAAACCTTTCATACTTCTGTTGCAGCCATGAAGTCACTTAAAACATTGAGTCATGGATCTTATAAAAACCGACAGGTTTCTAGGAAATTTTTATCTTTCCTGAATCCAAGCAAAATTACTATGCCAATGGTATGATGAGGGGAATTCTATTCTATCTGGTTGAAATCTAGATTTAGACTTTATGAAGTTTAGTCAATAAAAATTATAAATCATAGGAACACTATAGGAAGTCTGGCCTGTGCATGAATTAGCAAAGATAGTTGTTTAAGAGGGATTTTTTTTTTACTATGCAAATTATTACTATGCATTGAATTATTTTTACTTAGTTCTAATTGTTCCAGAACAAAATAGTATCTATTAACACACACACAAATATATATATATGGGTAAAATGAATGAATAATTAAAAAGGCACCATAAATTAATAAATCAGAAGTTTCAGTGTTTAAAACACATATTACTAGGGTGCCACAGTAAATGTGATTCTTCCAGCTTTCCTAGTTGTCTATCTTGAGAAGACGTTAGAAATTATGAAAAATATTTAGTAGGTTACTGATCAAGACTAATCTCTTCTGGTTACTTCTTGAGTTAAGATTGTGTAGAATTAATCAGATTTCTGAGCCCTATAGACTTCTAGTACAAACTTACCTTTACCAACACTATTTAGCCATAAAATGACTGATGATAGCATCATATGAAACTCTGCCCCATGCAATAAAATGCTGTCCCCTATATAAAGTGAAACACTGAAAATTGGAATTGAAAACATCATCTAATCTTTCTATTAAATTAAATCATTGTTTTTGCCATGTTCTATCAACAATATTCAGAAGAAAACTATATTATTTAATACTGTAGCACATTCTTAACAAATATTAATAAAATAAATAGCAAAGTAAGGTTTATCATATTTCATGCAGATTAAAAGTTTTTTTCATCTTAGAAATTAATGGAAAGCCATTAAGTGAAACTATTATTGGAAAAGATATATTCAGGAGCTCTATTTAGAACATTTTCAGATTTAAAGCTCTTACACCTCAGCACAGTGATAAAGGAATGGGCATGACTTTTTCAACCCCAATGAGTCATAAGAGATTTTTTTGGCTTGAAAAAAGTTAATATTTTTGAGAAAAGGTAAGCAGTTGTTGCAATTCACTGAGACATAAACCTTTCATCAAATATTTAAGAAGGCAGAATCAGACTTATAATTTGATTTACTTACTACTTTCACATTCAAATCTACATTAAAGAAGCTCATAGATAAAACTGGTAATATTTATTAGAGAAATTATTAGGCTCCCAAGATTACAGAACTGGGCTATCTAATAGCTACCAAAGAGAAAAAACTCTTCAAGTAGTTTCTGTAATTTTATACCTACCATGTGTTCATGAAGTAGCAAGAGCTCTATAGCTCTCTATAGCATTTTTTTTGCATAGAACATTTGATGATGACCTAAAAAATTGTGGAGTGATGAGTAATGAATTTTTCCCAGACAGAAAAATTTTTTATTCTAATTCTATTGGATCAGAGGGAACAACTTATTATAGGTGTTATTAAAAAAAAATTAAAAAAAAGTTGGGAATGCCAAGAAAGGATATATTTCCAGTTCAGATAAAAAGATTTGCAAGAGTTTTCAAGTGAATTACTTTTACATATAAAAACAGTACAAACATTTCTGTGTAAAATAAATTGGAATTATGAATCTTTTAAAAGAATTCTTACACTGTAGTCATCTGTAATTTGAACGAACTTGACTATCCTAGAATGAAATTATAAAAACTTTTCATCGATTGCTAAAATAAGAGGAACCAAATTATCAATATTGCTTTAAAATAATACAGTAAAATTTTGTAAACATGAAAGGCCACAATAGTTTATTCCCTGTGTCATCAGCTGGATTGTTAATGGAAATCCACCTTTTAAAAAGACTCTCTGAAATGTACCACCATCCTACAGAAAGGATGTTGTCTCTTTTCTTGAAATTCACAGGAGTCTGTTTTATCTATTAGAAACTGAGGAGGCAAGTACTTCAGACTGATACATTAAAAAGGAATGGCTTGTGATTTATCATGCTTGGAAAAGACCACTAAGTCAATTGAAATACGAATAAGTACACGAGAACAAAAACAAACTGCAAGTTTTGTGCTTCCCTCTGTTATTGATTAGCCCGTTAAGCCATACTCCCTGTAGTGTAGCATGCGATCATTTACCTAACCCCTTTTCATGTCTACGTCTGCACAACGGCACCAGGAACTTGTGTCTTCAGCCATTTTAACTCTCATTGCTACATCCTGAATATATGACCACACAGCCAAGGGAGAGACTGTGCTCCTGGCCCACATTTAAATTCAGTGTGAATCCTTCCTCCTTGCATAGAAGTAGCGCTGAGCTCACAGTGGGATGAGAATTTCCCTATTTTTCCTTCAAGTAGGAATGTGTAACTCTTATTGTAGTGAATACCGGGATTTGAGTTCTGCCATTTATTAACTGGATAAAAGCACTAAAGTAGACCTGGAGATACTTTAAATGAGTGCAAATCGAATTAATGCTCCATTTAAGGACTGCTTCGGCATTGACAGTGTAATGACAAAACAAAATACATAGTTTCCTGTGGTTTGAAATAAACTGACATGTTCCCTTTTTGTTTACATGAGGGAAAATTAGCTGAAGCTGTGAATCTAAACATGTTTGGGACTGATTCCATACCAGTTTTATTAAACCTGTCATTAATTTACAATTTTCTTTTTTTGGATGGATTAAACTTGTAAGGACTAAAAACCAAATTATAGTCTAGACACCAGCAATTAGTGTTGCAAGTCCTGTTCTCTTGCTGTGGGCACTGTGCATCTTAATAACATGCCTAAAGTTTTAGTTTATTGTTTCCCCTAGTTGGATGCTGCTATTGGATTATTTTTTTATCCTGCTGTAATCACATACATTAGTTCATCTGACTTTTTCTCAGCTACCAAACTAATAATTATTAGACTGCTTAATAATATATTTAGTGCTGATTTCACTATTTATTCATGCAGATTTCCATTCTTTTTTTCTCCCTGTAACCACTTTGTCCCAGTTTTGTAGGAGATAAAATGTTCAATGAAGCACGATACAAGAGCAGTACTTTCAAGAGCAGTTCACTAAATATTTCTTCATAACAATTTAACAGTGTCTGCTTGATGTAGGAGAGAAGAATTGCCAGCCCTACAATATGAAACCAAGCAACTAGAGAAGAAGACCTATTCACCCTTTTTAGGGTCTTATATTTTTTCTGGACAAAAAAACAATTTGGCATCTAATTAACTGAGGAAAAGGGCAGGGAGTGATGTATCATTTATGTAGAGTGTATTCTGAAATCCCGTAAACATGAAAAGGTTAATGTTGCTGGTATGGATCAGGCTAAATGTTTTCAAAAGGAGCAAGGAAGTACTTAAACAATAAAAAGTGCCTTCTAAAGATTCAAATCTAAGTGTTACATTCTGATTTTTCACTCTGAATGTGCGAAAAATTGTGTAAAGTGCTCCTATGGAGCACCAGTTAATTTTTACTGAAAAAAAATTCACTACTAGGATCGATTACTGGGAAATCCAATGTTCCATTCCACTTCATGAATCTCTATCCATACATTCTATCTCTAAACATGTTTTGGAATATTTTAGTGCAAGATAGATGAAACATGTTCCTTTCTCCGGACTAGGATTAGTTATCCCCTAAATTATGTAACTCAGATAAACCAGCAATTCCTTCAAAGTGCAATTGTCTGCCAAGAGTTTTTGACCATTATCACATAAATATGTGGACCAAAAAGAGGAAGTAGATGAAAGTGTCAAAGAGTCTTTAACATATACAGGAAAATGGAGAAATTCTCTCTCTTCAGTAAGACTAAAAGGTAATAGCTTATTAAACTATTTAAAATAAAGGCTGAGACGCCAAAAAATCCTTTACATACATACTGAACAAACGTACCATTTATAAATGCATTTAGGGGATCAACACCACTTAGAAAAATACAATTGGCAAGATATAATCTTGATATAAAATGAAGCAGAGATTAATGATCAAATTCGAACAAAGAACAAAAATTAGTGGGTGTTTTGTTTAGTGTCTGTGTTTTTCTTTTTAATGGTCAGAAGTGTGAATAGTGAAGGGAAGGAACCAAGACAGTTTCAAGATGGATTTCAATAAAACTTGCTGGTGTGAAACTTCAGGAATTGGGTTTGTTTGACTTCAGAGGGGCCAAAAGGGAGGACAGCTGACTGTCTCACATCTAGCATTATTTCAGAATCAATTAGCATAAAATGTTATGCGCTATGCTGTGTTTATCTCATGCTCTTTGTTTTAACTTCTTGTAAGGAGAGGTCAGAAATACACTAACCTCTGCATCCCTTGTGCTGCACAGCTTGGCTTTGAGGCTCAGGGGTATTAGTCTTTTGGTGAATCAATGAGAAATGACCAAAGCAGCAGTGATTTCATGACGTCATGGTTGTTCTCCTGGTGCCACTCAGGACCACATCCTGTTTAGCATTACTGCTGGGAATGCTGCCTGAAACTGAATTATGAGCCATAGGGGAAAAAAATGTTGACCAGAGTTAATGCACATTTACAAGCAGCTTTTTCTGTCATTACCTAGGCCTTCTCTTTCTTCCCTTTTTCCTGCTACCTTCTTTTTAATTACACTATTTCAGAACATTTACAGAAAGAGATGGACATGTCCATACCACTGAAAACATGTATTTCTTCCATTAATGGCAGTAAGACTAATTTTTTTCTTCTGATGCACACAGAATTTCTTTTTACTTGGTTTCTGTGACTAATTTTAAAATGCAGATTTTATGTGTTGATCTCCAAAAGAAAGTGGTCAGGTATTAGGTCCATTATATGTGACTTGTTTTAGCCTCAAAATTAGCAAGACGGTATCATTCCCAATTCTAGTCTCTGACTCTCATCATGATTTTACATTTTAGCTAAAAGCTTTCTATTTACAGGAAAGTGAATGTTCATGAAAAACAAAGAAACCATTCACATCTATGATTAGAAGAAAGGCAGTCACTCATTTTTTAATAAAAGCATGACCCTCAGTTCCTAAACAATCACAACCTTCATATTAGCAACAGGAGAGCCATACAAGCTTAGTATGGTTATCATCCACACAGAATTTGGAGGACTACATCTACAGTAGTATTACACCATAAATTATGCATGTCTTCCTGTCATATGGAATACTTCTTGTGCTCTGACCTCCTCTAATTATTGATGTTAGTATGTCAGAAGACTTCCCTGAAGTTAAAGAAATACTGTACTGTTTGCATCGATCATTAAAAGACTGATTAAATGTGTCTCAGAGCAATGTGTGTGCCTAATTACAATTATATACATAAGTAGTAAACTCAGTGGACCAAGCTTGCTTGCTTTTGTTTAATTCAATCTGGATCTCTAGTAGACTTTCTGTAAAATATCTTCAATAAAAGAAGTGTCCAATTCTTTAAGATTTTCCCCATATCCTGCATTATTTTTAAAGCATTTACCAGTAAGAATTTTATGTAATAGTTAATTCAGACCTTCTAGATTCACAGCAAACCTAACATTAGTGCAAGGGTTTGAGGAAAGAATTTTAAGGATCACTTCATGTTCTATGTCTCAATTTCATGACAGGTATTACACCTCACATACAACACATAATTTTAGGAAAAAAGGATATAAGATGGTGGTAAAAACAGTCCTTTAAACTTAGCTACAGATGCTGAACCTTAAATGTATGCCAGTGTTGATATGAATGAATAAAAGTTTTGGATGCCAGGTTATGATTATGAGACACACTTCTTTCTTGAAAAAGGTAAAGTTACTCATCTTCAAATAAACGTGCAATTATTTCGCAGTGAAGCGCCCCCAAAAATGATGGCATGTTTACCATGCCCAGTGGGTCACAGTGTCAGAGATACCTGTACTGGCAGAAGCATCCATCACAGGGCATGGTGCAGAGACACACTGGTGAACTTGCCTGGCTATGGAAGCAGAATAGCATGTTCAGGCAGCATTGCCCCTGAGCTACTGAGCTCTGAAAAGTGCCAGGGCTTGTTAGCTTACACGCTGTGCCTTGCTAGCAGAGGCACACTGTTTCTAGATGAGAGCTGGCTTCTGTGCACCTCCCATGCTCTCTGGTGCTGCTATGGCCGCATTAGGATGGGTGAAGCAGATGCAGGTGTCATGATTGCTACAGCGTGAGCAGCTCATTTCTTAGAGTAGAAAAGGTTCCTTGTCCAAGTGCTTAATAAATGCTGCACCGCAGCAGAAATTATATCTCAACATTGCATTACAACTGATAATTATAATTTGGTACATACACCAAATTAAATAAGCATTGAAATTGGAATAGTCTTAAGTGATTTATAACTAATTTTTGGGTTTGAGTTTTTTCCACATGTCCAAACAGTTAAACAGTTTGTAGAACTAGATGGAATTTTAAAATTGCATAGCATTTGCTTATTCATATGTATGTGAATGATATTTCCTGCCTAAACACTGTATTTTTAAACTATAACTTAATTTTTAAAATATTTTCAGAATTACAGTCTTTATCATACATATATTTTTATTAAATTTGGTAATCCATATCAGCATAGTGTCTCATAACTGTGCTGCAGAAAACAATTTCATCTCCTAAAGGAATTGCTTCTCTGATTATTCAGTACTAACTACTCTTAATTTTCAGGTACATATATTCCATTTTAGAGTATGTCAGCATACTATTTATTCTTAGGAGTACATATAATTGTCTTATTGCTGCTACTATTTCAAAATACTTAATGAAACACAAGAAGTTAGCACATTTTGAAGATTAAATATAAAATATATCCAAGAATATTTTTTTCCCAAGCTAAGTTAGGAACTCTTCTTCAAAGCATGTTTTTAAAATAGAAATTAAAGCTGTATGTTGAGAAACATCTTATATTTGAAAGCAGAAAGTCAAGATATGACTAGAGTCTGCTGAGCTCCAGGAAGTAATTTTCTGATCTCCTCAAAAATCTTCTCAGATTTTCCTAATAATATTTTTATTAACAATTACCTGGTAGAGTATACATAATGAAGACTTTTTAAAATTTTGTTTAGAAATTAGGAGTGAGATATTTCTTAAACTGCTTTTTCTTGGAAGACTAGCTTGTAGTGGCAGAACTGTCTTGAGACAGCAAGTGAGGGAGGAGGACAAAAATATGGGTTTCTATATCCTCCATTACATTTACTTAGACAGATAATAGAGCTACCAGAAAACTTTTCATTATTGTGTTTTATGTGTTGAACATCCCAATACTCAGTCTTCCAATTATCTCTGTGGGAATCAGAAGGTAGTAAGAAGCTTCAAGTCTACATCCATGGCCTGTTAAATACAGGTGTGTGTGTGTGTGTGTGTGTGTGCGTGTGCGCCTGTGTGTGTGTGTGTGTCTGTGTCTGTGTGCATACTGTGACCTCTATTGTTTCTTTATACTGGCAATAGGTACAGATGATTTTTGTTGTTGTTGTTGCTTCCTAATCTTTTCTGCTTCACAATCAATGCCAAGGGGAAAGTGTGGTTCATATTGGATACTCAGATTTCATTTTAGGCATGAACTTTAGCTCCACTCTCCAGCTGGCCTTTAAAGGGCAAGATAAATACCCAAAAAGTGAAAAATGATGCATTTTGTATTCTTTTAAAACAAACAGAATTACATGTTCTTAAAATCAAAGGTCATTTCTCTTTCTAACAGTCTTTTAGCTTTTCTACTTTAGGTTCCCTCAAAAAACAAGAGTTATGTTTCATTAGTTATTCTTTCATCAGAGCCAATAATGTTCTGAGCCTTTATGTAGTACATACATTATTAAGACATTGAATTGTTTCCTGTAATTTTTCTGGGATTGACAAAATGAAAAACTTGCAGAATGAATAATTTTATGCCAATTTAAAATAAAGTTAATGCGTTAGTGGAACATCATGTTTTCTTTAAACCAACAACTTTTTCTAATGAATGACATTTTCTTCTCACATTTTTCTTCCAAGTTCCTTTAAATGAGAAAAAATGAGAAAGAAAAAAACCCCACCAACAATAAGGTTTTAGCATAGTACAAACTGCAGCAAATTCAAAAGAATCAGCAGTTATTGTGAGTATGGGCTTATTCCTACATTCAGTCAGCCCCACATGTTCTAAACCCTACCACAGAGTCATAGCAGAGCTTAGGGTTGAAAAGATTTCTGTGATCATTATTTCAACCATTAATCTAGCACTGCCAACACCACCATTAAAACATACCTGTAAGTGTTACATCTACACCTATTTTAACTATTTTGAGGGATAGAGACTCAACTAGTCTCCTGGGCATCCTGTTCCAATGTTTGACAATCCTTTTTGCAAAGAAATTTTTCCTAACATATATCTAATCTAAATCTCCCCTGACACAACTTGAGGCCATTTCCTCTTCTTCTATCACTCATTTCTTGTGAGGTAAGACTGACCTCCTCCTCACTACAACCTCTTTTCAGGTAGTTGTGAAGAGCAATAAGGGTATTCTTTTCTCCAGGCTAAATCACTCCTCACTTACTCCTCACAGAACTTTATTAGAGCCAATAATGTTCTCAGCCTTTATGTAGTACACCAGCTTCGTTGCCCTTCTCTGGATGTGGTCCAGAAACTCAATAATTTTCTTGTAGTGAGAAAATGGGATGCAGCACTTGAGGTGCAGCCTCACCACTGCCAAGCACAAAGTGACAATCACCACCCTGGTCCTGCTGGCCACAATATTCCTAGTACAAACTAGGATGCTGTTGGCCCTCCTTCGCAACTGGGCATACGCTGGCTCAGGTTCAGCCATGGGTGATAAACATGCTCCGGTCTTTTTCCACTCAGCAGGTTTCCAGCCACTCTGCCCCCAGCCTCCTGGGATCGTTGTGGCCCAGCAGCAGAACCCAGCACTTGGTCTTGCTGAATGTATTGAACATGGTTCCTTTCAGGATCACTGAAGGAGACCTGGTTACCCAGGACACAGAGGCCAAGGCACTCAACACCTTTTTTACCACAGTCCTTACCAGCAAGTGCTCCAGCCACACCACTCATATGTGGAAGGTGAAAGGAGAGGACTAGGGGAATGAAGAACCATCCACTGTAGGAGAAGACTGGGCTGGAGAGCGTTTAAGGAATCTGAAGTTGTAAAATTCATGGGACCTGAGGAGGTACATCTATGACTCCAGAGGGAACTGGTTGAGGAAGTGGCTATGCCACTATGCCATCATATTTGAGAAGTCTTGGCATTGCAGTGAAATTCCCACTGACTGGAAAAGGAGAAATATAATGCCCATTTTTAAAAAGGAAAATAAGGAAGACCCATGAAACTAGAGGCCAGTCTGTCTCATCTCAGTGTCTGGCAAGATCACAGAGGAGCTCCTTTGGGAGACTATGCTAAGACAGGAGAAAAACGAGGAGATGGCTGAGGCAACATGTCTTCACAAGGCAAATCATAACTGACAAATTTGGTGGCCTTCTATGGCCACCGTTTCTTACAGCAGTGGTGGACAGAGGTGTAACAAAAGCCATCTATCTGAAAAGTACAAATCATTACAGCGTTCCATGTCTCAACCTTGTTTCTAAATGGGAGAGACATGAACTTGACAGACGGACCACTCAGGGGATAAAAAAAATGGTTGAATGATCACATTTGAAGAGTTTTAGTCAATGACTGATATCCAGTTGGTGATTCCTCAGGGGTCTGTATTGAGACCAGCACTTTTTAACATCTTTCATGCAACACGGACAATGGGATTCAGTGCATCAGCAAGTTTGCTGATGACACAAAGCTGTTTGGTGAGGTCAACACCAAGGGCCAGGTTGCCATGCTTGACAGGACCTTGACAGGATTGAAAGATGGGCCTGTGTGACCCTCAGAAGTTCAGCAAGGCCAAGTACAAGGTGCTGCACCTCCATCAAGGAAATCCCAAGCACAAGTACAGGCTGGGCAGAAAATGGATAAAGAGCAGCCCCGAGAAGAAGGAGTTGAGGGTATTGACAAGAAGCTCAACATGAGCCAACAGTTTGTACTCACATGCCAGAAAGCCAAGAGACAAGAGCCATGACAAGCAAACTGAGAGAGGTGATTCTACCCTTCTACACTGCTTTTGTGACACCCTTCCAGGAATACTGTGTCCAGCTCTGGGGCCCCCAACACAAGGAGAACACTACCTGTTGGGACAAGTCCAGAAGAGAGGCACTAATTTGACCATAAAGCTGGAACACCTCTCCTAAGAAGAAAGGTTGAGACAGTTGGGGCTATTCAGCCTGGAGAAGAAAAGGCTTTGGGGACAACTTTAGAAGCTTTCCACTACCTAAAGGGGGTTTATGAGAAAGGTGGAGAGAACCTTCCAAAAGAGCTTGTAGTCACAAGACAAGGGGGAATGGCCTCAAGCTGAAGGAGAGTAGTTTCAGCTTAGATCATAAGAAAAAAATCTTTACTGTGAGGATGGAAAGGAAACTGAAACAGGGTTGCCTAGAGAGGTTGTGGACTCTCTCTCCCTGGAGGTGTTCAAGACCAGGCTGGATGGGGCTCTGAGCAAGCTGGTCTAGTGGAAGCTGTCCCTGCCCATTGCAGAAGTCTTAGAAGTACATGATCTTTGAGATCTCTTCCAACCATAACCTTCCTCTGAGTCTATGATTCTAAACTTCATACAACTGACCTTGGTTCCTTGATGCAGCCTTTTCAGATTCCTACAAATTCCTTCAGCCTGAAATCCTTCAGGATTTCAGAATCCTTCCGATTCCTTTTCAGCCTACACACCTGTACAACCCTTCAGCAGATCAGTATTTCTAACCAGCTTGGTATCACCTGCAAACTGAGCGAGGGATGACTCAAGCCCCTTGCCCAAATGATCAGTAAATTAAGACACTAAACTGAACTGGTTCTGGTACTGAGCTCTGGGGAACACTACTGGTGACCAGCTACCCACTGTATTCACTACTACTCTCTAGGCCAGTCACCAAGTCAATTTTTACTCACTAGATTACACCAGTCCAAACTATGTGCAACCATTCTTTTTCCAGAAGAATGTTGTAGGAAAGAGTGTCAAAGGCTTCAGTAAATTCCTGACAGACCACATCCACAGCCTTTCCCTCATTCACAAGGTGGGTCACCCTGCCTCAAAAGGAGATCATGTTGATCAAGCAGGACCTGCTGATCTCAAATCCCTGCTAGCTGGTCCTGATCCTCTTGTTTTCCTGCATGTGACACCTGATGGCACTAAAGATGATCTGTTCCATGATCTTACCTGTCACTGAATGAGGTCAGACTGATGAGCCTGCAGTTCCCTGCATCCTCCTTCTGGTCCTTTATGTAGACAGGCTTAATATTTGCTAACTTCCTGTCAACCGGCACCATCTCAATTAGCTGGAACTGCTTTCCTGCATCTGTTCACACGTGCCCAATATACCCTGTATGATTGTAGCATGTTTCACAGAAACAAACTGCACAGAATGTGTCCCAGACTTTTACTGTCTAGATAAATGAGAAAATAAAAATGGCCATTTTGGGGTTATCACTTTCAGCTGAAGCTGCACTATAAGGATCTTGGGAGAAGCTGAAGGAGTAACAGGGATCACTTTGAGTCCTTTAATCCTGCTGCTTCTTTTCTTATGTAGACTATTATTTCTGTACAACATCTCACTGTGCCCTGGTGCAGAGGTATTCATCAGTTCTCCTTTCCCACTGGCCCTTTTACACTGGTTTCATTCCTAGAGAGAGTTTATTCAAACACCTCCATTCCAGAAATCTTTGAAAGGGATACATACTAGTTCTTATTTTAACTGAATAAATTGGTGGGTTTCTACCTTAAATACAGAGATTTTTAGGTGTTTCATATAAAATTGTGCCTACTCATGCTTTTTATATACAGAGGCTTTAATTTATGTGTTCAAAATTCCTGTCAAACTAGGTCCCCGTCTACATTATAGGTATTTTGCTCCAATTTTGAACCTCCAGCTCCAAACCTAGATAAGATGCAAACTCCCTGGAGAGTAGAGAAAGAGGAAAGTAGAGAAAAGAAAACTTTTATTACTAAAATAGTAAAACCAAAACTTAAGGATTTGGTTCCTTTCTGCTAAACTTTGAAAGGAAAAGAGGATTCTGTGTGCAGCACAGAATTTGAGTATTTTGTTCTTTATCCCACTCCTCTAAACACTGACAAAAATAGTAATAGTCAAAATACTCTTTCAGCAGAAGGGTTATCTAACAATACCTTTGGTTCTGTGTTTGTATCTGTCATCATATTAATTGTACTTAAATCATACTATTGTGCAATTTTTTTCATCATGAAGTGCTGCCTCGTGCCGCTATAAAAGAGGCGGTCAGAGAGGATTTTTCTGACCGATTTCTCAGATGAAAATGGAGCCCTAATGCAACAATATCGTATCTGAAAACTGTTTATTGATAAAGAAGAGAAAGTGTTCCTACCCAAGTGCGATAGACAAGAGACCACAGAGGGAAAAACAGAAAGAGAAGCAGAAGGCGGGGGCAGCGCTCCCGCAGGAACCTGGCGCTCTGTCAGCGTCAGCACACGACGCGTCTGCGTGCTCCCGCGGCGGCTGGGCGCGATTTCCAAGGAGCAGCAGGCTGCGTGTCCTTGCTGTTCCGAGCCACAGGCTGCCATGGCTACGGGCATGCTTGTGGAGCAGCCGTGGGCGGCCTGTCAGGGTCGCGGCACGGCGGCTGCTGCGGGCCGGGTGCCGCGGGTCGTGCCGCAGGCCCTGAGGAGCGCGGCGGTGGCGGCTGCGCTGGGGGCAGACAGCGCCAGCTCCGTGAGGGGAAACAGCTGATCACAGGTCGTCACAGGCCGAACGGCCGGGCGCGAAGGGTGCAGACAGCGAAGCAGGACCGCAGAGAGGAGAAGGCGAGCCGGGAAGAGGGGCCGAGCTGACCAAGAAATCCAAAGAAAAGGGTTCCCGTTGTGCCGCAGTTAGGTGCGTTTGTGTGCCAAGGCTCCCCCCATAACCCGATTGCCCGGGCATCGGAGCATCTGCCCCACCGGCAGGTGTGAGGGGGCTGTCTGCAGTCCGATCAAGGAGGCTTTCTCTGCCCTGATGGGCTGCCCGGCAAAGCCTCCCTGGGGACAGGGCTCTCAGCTCGGGTACAGCCCGCGTAGGAATCCTTCAACATGACTTATGTAAAGGCATGAATAAAAATCAGATTGGTCCCTCTCAGGTGCACAAATCAAAAAAAAAAAAGATTTTAAAATCGCATACCATATTTCTCTCATTAACTATCAGCAATTATATTAAAGCTGAGATTTGTAGAAAATACTTCCACCATAGTTTTGTTAATCCCAATTACCTTTTCAATGAGGAAGGAAAGCAAGGGCATAAATTATCTCCAGTACATTTGTTTAGCCTCCTGGATTTGATATTTACAGACATAGTACAATATGAAAATATGGGGACGTTAATGGTTCTATTTTCCTCCTTGTAAATACTATTAAAATAGATCAGAGGCTCAGCTAGGGAGATCCAAGAGTGGAATAAAAATATACAGCCTTACTGATGCTAACACACTGTTATGAGGTGTTTTGCTCCCCAAATGCCATTTAATTACAATAGAAAAAAGTACTTGAACAAGCTGTTAATCAGACCCATAGGAGTACATTTTCAGCAGCACTTCACGGTTTAGACATCATACATACTCTTTTTTTACTATTTTTTCTTGCAGATAAAGATCAAGGAAACAACTGGAAAACCAAAATATTGCTATGAAATAATATAATTTCCTGACATGCATTATTTAGAAATAGTTCATTTTCTTTTGCAATTTTTTGTCAGCATATGCCAATCACTTACACAATAATGTTTCTGACTGAGAGTTGGTTGCTGTCATTAGTTGTGTTCAGCAATTCTGAATCACGTGGGCATAATGGCAGGCAACTGGAGAGCTTGAAATAGGAATTTACTGGCAAGGTCTGAGCATGTTTCTGACCTACCAGTGGTCTTTATAGACATCTGGTAAAGATTCATTTCAGAGTCTTGTCCTTCTCCAGCTATATTGTTACTGGTTAGAGGCATTCTCTGAGTGAAAATCTTGGAGACCTAGGACCAGAGTGCCCTCATGTCAGTTGTACTGTGACATGAGATACGAGTGATCACACAGTACAAGAGCACTGCTGCTCTAAACAGTGTAAAAGACAGTTTTGAATAAATACCAGGAGACAAAACTGCATGTACTCTGTGGATAAAAAACATGATATATTTGATGAACTCTTAAAATCCATTTTCAATACCGTGTGTTCTCTATTCTGAAATTCTTTATTGTTGGTGGTTTATTCTAAAGATCTATAGCTGCTGGTCTGTCATTCTCTTATAAAGAAGGGTCTTGTACATAAATATTTAAGAAATATTTATTTTAGATGGAAAAAACTGCCTTTTCAGTGAGGTAAAGAGATTTGAAATTAAGTCAGAATTTATTTTGATGCTTGCTAATGATTGGTTATGTAGTACAAAGTATATCATAATCGAGTTGGTGTTTTTCATAAAGAAAAAGGTATTAGGATCCTGAGCTGATGTGGGAAAAGGAGAGGTTATGTTATGGATAAGGGTAAAAAAGACAGAGCAGAGTGCTTCTCACACAACAGCTGTTTTTGTAGGTGGATGCAGAGGTTTGTATATTAATACAGTTTATGGCAAGCAGGGTCTGTAAATGTCAACAATATCATTTTTGTTTCTTCATGAGTCTTCAGGAATTGGCAGCTATCTAATAGTACTCTCTAAATCATTTCATCTTCCTGAGAGCTCTCTTGTTGCAGCTTTGATCTGTCAAGCCAATTAGTGATCTGGGGCCTAGTTCAAATTTTTGCTATATGTTTTTACCATGTGACGAGTTGCTGTTTGCTGCTGAAACACCAAGCTAGCACTCATTCTAGTGTTCAAGAAAACTGAATAATTTTCCATTTTACACTCCACAAAGTAGAATTTAATTTGAAGCAAGGTTTCTTCAGTTCTGATTGTGCATAAAATACTAATATGCATAAAATTACCATGGAGGAATTTCTGTGATGCAATATTAATGAATAATTATTTGAATTCTCTTAACACACATTATTTAACTATAGAATTCCTCACTAATGACCAAAGAATTGCACAGCTATGTCCATGTTTCACATGTTTCATATTAGATTTTTTTTTTTGGCAGAGTTGTTGGTGGTGGTGTTTTATGAATGAATGATTATACATTTGGTCTTTTTAGACTATATAAATGTAAGTTTCTGACTCATTTAAGTTCTCACTCTCCAGGGCATGAATTAACTACTTGTAAAGAGAAATTAAAGCTTAAGGAACACAAATGGTGGTAGATAAAGTTGAGTTGATTTTTAAAGAATTTATCTTAAATACTTTGGTAAATAAATTTTGTAAAAATAAATGCAAATGGGTATGGCATAGATTAGAGGTTTTTCTAATTTTTATAAAATGTTCATTCTAATAAAATAATAGAGAGAGGTAACTTTTTTCTCTTGGTATTTCCAGGAGATTTTAAATACCTTAAACAAAATTTCTCAGAAAACTCATAAATTCTCTGTGTTTTAAACAACGATTCCTTCATCTCATGCATACTTTGTTAGCTAGCACAAAAATATTTGTTAAAATGCCTTTATAGGGAAGGGGAGGGTGGTTAGTGATAAGAAGAGCTTCTTACTAAAAATTTCTATAGGTTTGCTATGAATAAACTGACAACTTTGACAAGATACCCTCATAGACTGCTTTGCACATAACAAGAATCTCATATTTAATAAAGGACAACCAGATAAAAGAAATCAGACATATCAATTACTAGACTTTACTATATTAAGAATTACTTACTTACAAAAAGGGTAATACAGATGATTTTCTCTCTTTCTTTCTTTTCTCCCCAGATGGCAAATAAAACAAATAATTAGCAATTGAATTAGAAATTGAAGATTACCCTGCTCTTTCTTTTCGCGTGTCCAAAAATATTTGCAGGAAGATACTTGCAAATTAGTCTCCCCTGCCTCTGAGGCAATCTTAAGAGATTGCACAAGGACTTAACTTCCAAATCACTGCACAGCCTCCAGCACAGAGGATAAAATATGTTGTGATTATGGTTCAAATAGTTGGCTCTTGCATGCTGAAGGCCCACCTTTTAATTGCTGCTCTAAAGGATGCATAAAGGAATTAGTAATGAGATAGCGAACTAGTCTAGCATATAATGCTGTGGCCTGTACGTAATAATGAGTATAGCAGCTGGCAGACAGTGCACATGACATTAGAAATTAGAATATTTTGGTCTTCCTTTTTGGTCTGCTGTAGAACAGAACTTCAGAGCAAAAGAAATTCTTCAGTGCTTAAACACAAACTTGCATAAGCAATTAAACACAGACACACTTCATGCTCACACATGCACATTTCACATCTTTTGCATTGGCATTGTTTCTTCAGTAAACCTATTTACCAGGGTACCCTTTCTTTTGCATGATGAAAGATGTACCATTTTTGTATTTCTTATCAAATACATGAGCTGTTAGCTTGAATTTTAACCCAGTACCGATTTTTTAGGCATAAATATTTTCATTCTTTATATAACTTACCCTCCAAGATACCTTTCTAAAAAAAATCTTCTTTTTCCTTTACAAAGTATTGTTTTGCAAATGAAGTTTTCTGGACATAAGACTCATGCATTGCTTATAGAACTTATTCATCATAGCATAGAAGAAGTAATTAGAGAACTAGCTGAAAAAAATAGGCACAAAATTATAGTACTTGTTGAATACAGTTGCTTAGAAATCTGCTTCAGAGTAACAACTGTATTTTTAACTGTTTACTTTTAAAAATACTTTGGTGCAATGTGATGCTAATAGAGGAAAAAAACAATTTTGCAGGGTAAATCTAAGCAACATTTAAAAGGGAAAAAACACAAAAAAACCCCAAACAAACAAAATACCCCCGTAGATGATAAATAATTGTTAAAAAAAGATGTAATGTTCTTTCCTATTGCAAGATATGTAATTGCCATTGCCATTGAATGGCAATGGGAAGGTTTATGAGATAACATCAATACATACTCCCCTCTAGCAGTGCTGTATTATGAAAACAAAAACAACATTAACCAAGAGATTATTTGGATTTAATGTAGTAAGGTTCTGGGTCCATTGCAGTTCTTGGTGTCGTTAACTACTTGTTTTCTACAAGTAGTGGAATCAAACTGCAAGTGTGGAATCATCAGCAGATTCTGCTGCTTCACAAAAAGTTGTTCTGTTCATACAGGTGTTAAAGCATATATGTAGATAGAGACAATATGTCCAATAGCAATCTAGATGGTAAAAATATAAAAACAATAAGATTATTTGGGTTGGAAGGGACCTTTAAAGGGGCCTAGTTTGAAAGTCCCTGCCATGGACAGGGTCATCTTCCACTAGATTAGGTTGCTCACTTCCCCATACAACGTTGTCTAGAACACTTCCAGTGACTGATTATCCACAACTTCTCTAGGCAAGTGTCTGTCCACCCTCAATGAATAAATTTCTTCCTTATTTAATCTAAAGCCATCTTTTTGCAGTTTAAAGGTGTTGCCTTTTCCTCTCACTACAAGTCTTGGTAAAAAGTGTTTCCCCATCTTTCTTAGAATCATAGAATCAGAAAGATTGGAAAAGACCTCCAAGATCCAATCTCTGACTTATCACTACTACCTTTGCAAGACCATAGAACTAAGTGCCATGTTCAGCCATTTCTCGAACACTTTCAGAGATTATGGCTCTACCACCTCCCTAGGTGGCCTGGTGCATCCTTGATAACCCTTTTGATGAAAAGCCTTTTCCTACTTTCCAATGTACATGTTCCCTAGTGCAACTTGAGGCCATTCACTGTCATTCTTGCTGCCTGGGAGAAGTCAGCATCCCTCATCTTCCTACAACTTCCTTTCAGGTAATTGCAGGGAGTGAGAAGGTCTCACCTCAACCTCCTTTTCTCCAGGCTAATTATAAGTTCCAGTACTTCTCTAGGCTAATTACAATTCTCCCAATCCTCTTATGTGCTCCTTTAAGTATTGAAAGACTATAATAGAGTCTTCCCAGAGCCTTCTCTTCTGCAAGATGAATAACTTCCACTGTTGCAACTTTTCTTCATAGAAAAGATGTTACAACCTCCTCTGTAAACTCTGACAGATTCATGTCTTTTTTGTGTTGGGAACACCAGAGCTGGATCCAGTACCCCAGGTCAGCTCTCACCAGAATAGAGGAGAAGGGCAGAATCACCTCCCACAATCTATTGGCCATGCTGCTTTTGATGAAGTCCACAAAACAATTGGCATTTCTGGCAAATGCCTATTGCTGGTTCATACCTAAGTTTTTATCTGCTAATATCCCAATTTTATCTTCTCAGGGCTGCTCATCTCCCAGTCTTTAATGCTATTATTGATTGCCCTGGTCCAGGTGCAGGACTTGAACTTAACTTTGTTGAAAGTCATGAAACGTATACTGGTGCGTTTATTCAGCCTGTAAAAATCCCTCTGGGTGGCATCCCTTCCTTCAAGCATATCACTGCACTGTTCAGCTTGCTGCCTGTGGTGGGATGGCCTGGGCTGCATGCCTACCAAATCACTCTACTACTCCTTTCTTAGACAGAAAGGGTTAGAGAAAATAAGATGGGAAAACCCCTTCTGGGTTAAGGTAAAGGAAATTTGAAAAAAGGAAAAGTAAAGGTCATGCATGAAGAACCAAAGAAAAAAAAAAGATTTTATTTTCTGCTTCTCATAAGCAATGACCAATAACTTCAGCACACTTATTGATTGTTCTGGAAGCAAACAATGTAAATAGCAACTCAACCCTCTCACACTGTAGTTGTAGGTAACCTCACACATGCACCCACACGCACCACCCCTACCACCTCTTTTTTATCTTTTATTGCTGAGCAAACATCATATAGTATGGAATATCACTTTGGTCACCAGCTTACTGGCTATGTCACCTCCAAGGACCCAGCCTACTGTTGGGTAGGAATTGGAGAACGTTGGAGAGATATTGCTGATGCTGCGCAACACTGCTCAGCAAGTGAGAAGACGTGAGTTATCAACGCTTTCGTAGATACCATAACAATTCACAGTGCTTTGAGGGCTGCTGTGGGGAGATTTAACTTCATTTTAGCTGGACCCAATACTGTGCTGTCTGCAAACTTGCTGAGGGTGCTCTACATTCCACTGTGCCTGTCATTAATAAAGATGTTGGACAGTACCAGCCCCGGTAGAGACTCCTGACAAATTTCACTTGTTACTGATCTCCATTGGAACATTGAGC